>NC_056408.1:11515151-11818181 GCF_905147365.1 Aricia agestis | reverse complement strand
ACGTTGTACCAGCACAAGGCTGCAGTAAAGTTTGGGCGTTTGGTGAGTAATTTTCAGGTCGCTTTATGTTTATTTACTGTAACGAAACATGATGAATGCCTGGAACATAAAAGTTCTCGAAGAGAGTTTTGCGCAGACGTAAGTTAAGAAGACTTCAAAATAGTCGGAAGTGACTTTATACGGGTATATACGGGTGGGTACGGGTATATACGGGTGTGTCTAAACAAAGTGATATAATACTTTATGTATTATATATACTATCAGAGAAGTTGATTCCTATGCAAAACCATAGTATAGCAATATTAGTCCCTACAGTAACGAAACGCCTTTGATATCGCACGATGCCGCCACCGATGACAGGTACCGAGCAGATATGCCAGGGTTGCCACGGAACGGGAAATAAAATAAAAATAAAATATTGTGCTTGTAATGCAAATGTTATCATTTAATCTGTTTAATCAGCGTGTTATATTTATTATTTACATATTATGTCGTACTGCCAGATATTTACGTGAAACTTTATTTATAAATGATTTTAGTTTTCTATTTAAAAATGTAATTAGCCCATCAAGCCCCATAAGCTCACCGGTGAGGGAGACACAATAGAATAACAATAGATTTCCAAGGATCCACGAATCACGATCGAAGGATTAACAATGAAGACGCATTCGAAATTTCGAATATATAAAATATCCAATAATTAATCACACGTCAGGTGTAAGAGAAGCACTTAAAATCCAGGGACGTCAGACGTACCAATTTCTTTCTTGGTACACATACCAGGTTTTGGTTCCACGTACCATGTACTATCAGAGAAGTTGATTCCTATTGCAAATCGGGGACCTAAGTAGTTTGGTTGTGTTACGTCAAACCCAGCTGACAGATCACAATTAACATTGAATTGACATATTCGACCAAATAACGTTGGTTTGTCAATTGCACGGAATATATATAGAATAACCGGCAAATTTCAAAGATGCATGTAAAAAAACATTTTAATCAGATTTCCTTTATAATATAAAACTTTTTTATAGCAAGCAGTCTCGATAAACAGTTGTGTTGTGTGTAAAAATGTTTTTTCGAAATCTCAATTTGTTTACTTTGGACTTCTTTTCCATTGTTTGGCTAAGCAAACGAACCCTCGTTTCTTATAAAAATCTTCGTTATGAATCACTTATCTATTTTTTTCAATATATTTTACATTTTATACTTACCCGAATTATGCAGTATAATATCAAAAAGATAATGCAGTTCAAAATGATATTTCTTCTGTGCGTTCGATGATTACTGCCCTCTATTAACCTCCGTTGCTCTGCGCAAGTACATTCGTTTCACTACTGTAGGGATATGTCATATTGCTATACTGTGGCAAAACGGGGACCTAAGTAGCAGAGTAGACAGAATGATAGAGTATGCCGACTTAGAACTGATGTTGAAATTTTTAAATTTGACGTATTATGACGAAAATCGTCGCTAGGGTTGTTAACTTGATACCTACGAATTTAAAACTATGACATATTCGCTGGACGAGTTCCTCTTTGATCGTATTGTTGTTTGTGTTTTGGCACATGCGATTAAAATTGTCAGAATCCAATTTTGAAATCTTTATTTTAAATATTTAAAAATAAAATATATCAGCCAGCGCGAGGCACATTCCGTTCATAATCCTAGTGAAACCCGACGAATTTGACAGATATTGAAACATGTCCGTCTCTTTGCAGTCGAACTACTGGTCGTTATGTCTATTGTGTAAGTAGTTTGGTTGCGTTACGTCAAACCCAGCTGACAGATCACAATTAAGATTGAATTGACATATTCGACCAAATAACGTTGGTCTGTCAATTGCATAGCAACCAACTTCCTCGATGGTACTTATTGATGTGTATACAATGCTCCTAAAGCCGCGGCCTAATGATGCGACGCATGTCTATCGTCAAGAAGCTTCGTGCTAGGAGACGATACTATTGGACGATACATCGATCGTCCACTGGTATCGTCGCAAGCACGAAGCACTACGCATGTACGGCCTCAGCATAATAGGAATTAGCAGCGGTGAAAGAGCAATATTTTTTGTGAATTTAATGGGCAAGTGCCTCAAAATCATGAATTTTTCCACATCAAAGTATTTCATTTTAATTTAATCTATTCTATTAAAATCTTAAAATTCCCAACGCATGTACAATATCTCACAGATCTCACATTTTTACTCTTTACAGGCGCTCAACCATCATTTATTAAAAACGCTTTGTATGCTCTTAACTTCATCATCAAAACGACCTTACACGGTAAATTTTTATGCTACCGTTTTAAAAATATGCTGAGAACCCCCTCCCCCCCTATTGAAATACTTCGTGAACTTTTAAACGAGAATCTATATAAGTAAAATAAAACTTTAACAATGTCTCACTTAAGATTATCATCTCACGATGATCCATAATAATAAAGCCCTAAAAATGATTAAGTTCGTATATAAATTATACGTCATACTTTATAAAAACCAATCGAATGGAAGTAATAAATTGGATGCCACGAAGTATATTGATATCAACGAATTTTATCTGCATCGGATAATTTACATAATGTAATGAATTAGATGAACGAATGAGATATTGCATTATTTGTTTCATTAATAATATTAATATTGGTACCATGTGAATACACGAATTGGAATCCTAGATCTTGTCTACAGAAATGTGTTTACACCGTGGGAACCACACTATATAATATTATATAAGGTGTGGTCAGTCCAAGTCCTTCAGGTACTTACCACGTCGGGGCCAGACTGACGTGGTGTGAAGCGTCCATAGACACATTATTATATAATATGAATTATCCTACGTTCATTTACGGAACTCAATGTAACTCCGTGCAAAATGTCTAAGTAAATAGTTTCGGAACTAAATTAAATGGTATTTTATTTAATAATATTTACAAGAGGTAGTGGGTGCAAAGTTGGCTCTGATGGACTACGAACAAAAAAGTCTTGATAGTATCGTTCGTTTCACACCGGATTGACACATCAAATGAACATTTAACTAGACTAGAGAATCAAAATTCGACCATAAATTTAATTGTTTATTTGTTAAAAAAATTATCATAATTAAAGCGTAATTTCAAAAAAATATAAGCTCGGTGCACTCCTTCACCATAATATAAACTCTAACTGTGCAAAATTTCAATCACCTACGTTTCCGCATTTTTCGTCAAAAGGGATCCAAAATTTTTCGCTCGCGTATTAATATAATATAATATGATGATGATGATAATATTATGATAATACGAAGGTGCTATTTAAAATACAATTATTAATGGCATGTATTTAACGCGGCGATAAACTAATCCGATATAGGGTTTTAAAAATAATTAAAATGGGTAGGAAAAATGATAGGTTGGCAACTACAGTGAAGTGGCATTTTAAGCATAAAGTAGCAGCTTTATATTGAGTTTTTTAAATACAACTTTGCGCAACCAACATCAATCATGGCCCATGGGCAACATAATATATTTATGCGTGGGAGAGCCATGCTTCGGCACGAATGGGCCGGCTCGACCGGAGAAATACCACGTTCTCACAGAAAACCGGCGTGAAACAGCGCTTGCGCTCTTTTTCGCCGAGTGAGTGAGTTTACCGGAAGCTCAATCCCCTACCCTATTCCCTTACCTACTCTCCCCTATTCCCTTCCCTTCCTTACCCTCCCCTTACCCTATTCCCTCTTAAAAGGCCGGCAACGCACTTGCAGCTCTTCTGATGCTGCGAGTGTCCATGGGCAACGGAAGTTGCTTTCCATCACCCGTTTGTGACCCGGTGACCCGTTTGCTCGTTTGCCCCCTTATTTCATAAAAAATATATGTATATATATATATATATATATATATATATATATATATATATATATATATATATATATATATATATATATATATATATATACAGGGTGTAACAAAAAATACTTTAGGATGTGTACGTGTTCCTTGTAGAGAGTTGACTGTGAAAGTAGCAGCGCTGAAAGACCAAATTTTTATTTCACTTTTGTTTGGGGAAACTCGTGACGCTCGGGCCGTTGCCCATACAAAAGTGAAAAAAATTTTTGTCTTTCAGAGCCTTAAGAATAGGTTATTTCCTGATTCTGATTCCTGAAGACAGAATGTTTTAGCAATTTTATTTTTAAAGTAAATAGTATACGTCATTTATCAATATTAATCCTTTAAAGATATCCTGAAGGGGATTATGAACAGTGAAATGAATTTAACTGAACATGGCAGGTAACTTAAAACGGCACTAAATATTATCACTGATTAACAAGATGTAAGTTTGGGACGGGAGCACGGGTTTGAATATGGAATTTCCTGATACTAATAATTATTGTGATTCGTATAAAATATCGGATTTCAGAGTTCATCAGTTCAGGTTCAGGTTTAATTTCTATAAGGTACGTTTATAATTCTATACAATAGGTTAGAGTGTTGTAGATCAGTTAAGAATGGATTTAACATTTATTCTGCAGCCTTTGCTAGTCCCACTAGAGAGAAAATTCACAATTTCACATTAGAGTGTTCTATGTTATAAGCAGGTAAAAACGTATAATTTGCTTGTTGTCACCGTAAAATGCACGATTACGCTACCTTTTCGGAAACTTTAATAATAATACGGTGAAGTGTATACTTCATTGTATTATTATTAAAGTCATTCTTCTACAATTCAACGTACAGTATCCTGTATACTGTACGTACCCCCCCCTGCCCCCCCCCCTCGGTACGCCCATGTGTAAAGCTAATTAAGTGTATATTTAATGAGTGTCCGCGCTATAAACTAAGTAGATGTGATGTGCTTATGAATGTAAATTGCCAGGGGCCATTTACATAGTACTGCCCCCCTATCATTAACTTTGTCAAAACCTGAGCTAATCCGTGCAGGTATGTAAACAGTTGTAAAGTGAATGGTTATGTTTCCGTATCATGTGCACTTTTACTTCTCAATGGTTTTAACCTGTAATATTTGTCTCTGAACTGGATTAAGAAATGTCAAACACGAACGTCAAATTTGACTAACGGAATTGTTTTTTTTTTAGGAATTGAAATGGCTTAGCCATAACGACTAACGGAAAAATTGTAAATCAAGATGAAAATATAGTTTAAAAAAAGATTAATATTTTTTATTATAAAATATACTATTTTCTAATATAAAACGTGGTCAATGTAGGAATAGTTACTTTTGCACCGATTTATTGTATTTAAAGGTAATTATTATAAATGTGTAAATGGTTTTATTTATATTTTTTGGTATTTTATAAGCCCTTTATGAAAACACTGAGAAAATAACACTCCTTCATGTTTATATTATCACAAGCATGGCGATCTAGAGGAGAAAGAATTCTCTGACATTGGCAACTAACTGAGTCGGCAATTAAAAAAGAGAAGAAGAAGGAGACAAAAAAAAAAGATAATTGGATATTGTTATTAAGTTTATAGAGATTATGTTTTAAGCAAGAAATTGATAAGTTTATTATATCCTATACCTACTTGATACCTACGCTAAATAATCTACCATGAAAAAGTCTTAGAAATGCATCAAACTTGTGGATTACAATTACATGCATTACAACAGAGTTGATGTCATGAGTTGAACATAGTTTGTTGAACTTGAACTTATTCTTGAACACCTACGTTTTTTTGAGCTTTCAAATAGGTATTATTGTAACATAAACAGGCAATTTATAAGTTTAATAATCCCCTTTTTGTGCCTTGTAAGGCATTTTACATTATTAGTACTGTGTACGCTGAACCAAATATTTTTCAGGATAAAGGATGATTGCTAACACTGAGATACTATAAGTACTACATTTTATAATAAAGAATAGCAAGTGTAATGATGACGAAGTCCTAGGAAGATAATATATATTCACTCAAAAGCTTTAATTAAAAGAAATTTAATAAATACTCGTTTTTAAATGTTTTTTCATTTATTTTCTCACTTAAATATACCTACCTTAGATACATATTCATACACAGCTTTCATCAATAGGTACTACATTTGTCTTACACCTTATTATCAACCTAGTATCAGATAGGCAAGTGTTAAATCTCTTTTATATTATACTTCTAAAAATATTTATACAGCGGAAATCTTAAACAAGGTCTTGTCACTTAAAATCAAAGAAGATGAATCAAATATCCCTTGTGTAAATATTAATTTATTATTATTAAAGGAGTTCAAATACCAACTTTTGATGAAAGATAAAAACAATATTATAATTTCAGACTTTTATTTGGCAAACCAATAACAATTAGAAACTGCATTGCAAGTTGCAACTATGGGAAATTGCCTGGGATATCTCAGACAGAGAGCGGTCAAGGGTTTTGTGTTCTTTGTGTTGTATTATGTTGTAGAATGCCTCCCGTGTGAGTATCTCTATATACTCACACAGGAGGAGTTCTGAATGTGTTAGAATTGCTCCTCAGTCACACACTGACTGCTCCAACGCAAATGCTTCAACGCGTGACCACTCTGTCTGATAGGTCCCTAAAACGACCACATCTTTTTAAAATGTATAATACATGAGGACTTACTAAAGTCCTCATGTATTTTAAATTTTAATGTAATAAGTAATATAAAACTAATATTATTATTATTGAGGTACAAAAGAATTTTTGGTAATAATAATATAAGTTCCAATGAAAATATTATGTTTTATGAACAATAAGTATGTTTGTTATGCAATTTTTGTTATGTCTTTTTGGAAAAAGTACTATAAGTAATGTAGGATTATATTTTTGAGTTTTAGTGACTATTCCCATTGTATATTATATCATATTGTAGTCAAGAGAAGTTATAAATGAAAAAGTGCATATGAGAATTTAGCTAATTTGGATTTTATATTATCAATGATTTAACTTTTCTAGTAGTTTAGGTGTATGTGTGTGTGTCAATATTTATTTGTGAATATACTTGAATCTAAAGTTTCAAAGGTTGTGTTCTCAAAATTCTTGTTATTGAGAAAGTAATACCTTTGAATTTACCTCTTTGGTGCAGCGTTTATCATGCATGGTTTACAAGGAAATAGTTTGTGAAATAACACAAAGACCTACTGCAATCAAAAGATTGTACGAAATGCTCCTAAGATAGGTTCCTAAGAAGTACATAGTAAGTTTTAATTTAATATAAAACTAATACTTATTATTATTATTGAGGTAAGTACAAAAGTATTTTTGGTAATACATAATAATATATGTTCCTATGATAATATTATGTTTTATGAACAATAAGTTCCATATGTTTGTTATGCAATTCTTATTAAGTAAGTCTTTTTTGGAAAAGTACTATAATGTAGGTTTTTGTTTTTGAGTAAAATTTAGTGATTTACACTATTCCCATCATATAATACCATATTGTCGTCAAGAGAAGAAGTTATAAATGAAAAAGTGCTCATATGAGAATTTAGCTAATTGGGTTTCTAATTGGGATTGATAATATCATATCAATTATTTAACTTTTCTAGTAGTTTAGGTGTGTCAATGTTTATCCGGAGCATGTTATACATACATCTAAAGGTTAAAAGGTTGTGTTCTGAAAATTCTTGTTAAAAGTAAGTAATATTGAATTATTTACCTCTTTGGTGCAGTGTTTATCATGCATATACCAAAATACTTCAGGTTTACAAGGAAATAGTTTGTGAAAGACTAAAATATAACTTATTAAGTAACTAACCAACTAAATAGCAATATAATTTAAGACTAAAAAGTATGTAATATTAATAAATAAAATTACTAAAATGTAAACTATTCAGTAAAAGCTACTCGTTGGTTGGTGTTTATTGAATTGCTGTATTTGACGTAAAAGCAAGCGAGCTTATGTCAGAAGTGTTGTCATGATACCAAATGATACGAAATTATTACTCAGTTAACAATGGAGAAGTGAGTTTTGTGTCACGTGACCACTGACTGGCTGGAAAATAGAGGTCATGGTACCAAAATGCGAGCCAGTCAGTATTCTGGCTGGCTTTAAGAGCTCATGATAGAGGCCCTGTTTAAACAAAAGCTGTCTCTTTCCGGCACATAAAGTTATTGAGACACTTTTCCAAGTAATTTACACATTTTCATCCATCATTACAGATACACTTATTCTTGGCATGGAATTAAGTTTTTTACAATAAAATTAAATTAAGAAATTTAAAAAAAAAACCCCGCCAAACAACTTTAAAAAGTAATGAAATAATGTTTACTGCCTTTGAGTTCAAAAAATTCCTAACTTGTGTAAAGTAATATTTTAGTCCATAATTGTTGTCACGGTGTGTCGGGGGACCGCCAAGTAAACTGCAACCTACAACCGCCAAGTCGCTGATTATCTCGATTTAGTTCGCTGTGAATTGATCCATAAACTATAATGTTATATGAAATTAAACATCTACATTAGCGGTCCCCCGACAACACCTTGACAACAATTATGGACTAAAATAAAAATACAGCATTAATCTTCAGTATATCAACATTACTTTTAACTAGTTGGCTAAGCGTCGTCTAGCTGTAGTGTTGAACGTTGCAGTGCACAAGTCGGCTAAACGACGTATAGCCGTGTGATTGAATGGCGTTGTTCAGTCAGAGGGCTAGCTGTTTGATTGAACGGCTATTTTAACCAGTGGACTGCGACATGTACATAATATACCTATATTGTTATTATTAATAAAGATTATTATTATTATTTTGTTGAATTTTATTTCTAAGCGACCAACGCACGTTTATTTAATATAATAATATTAGGTATGCAACTGTTGGTGAATTACGTGCTATGAGTTATGAGTTATGACATATTCTTAAAGTGCGATAAGGCTTTAAATGAAAGTGGGCGGGGCGGGGCGGGGATATATTTCTGTCGTCTGGTACCTGTAACACAAGTCCATAGATATTATTATTATTGTTACTCGGATAAAAAAAACGGAATATGAGTACTGAAAAGTTTCTGGGAAACCGCGGGAAAAATTCGCGTCTAAGATTAATAATATTTATTTTAATCCCATTTGGCACTTTTTCTAATGTATTAATAAAATAAAAAAAAGTAAATTTCAGTAAATAATTGTAATTTTAAATATTAGTTTCGGTTTCAGTTTCAGCTGAAAAATCAGTTTTGGTCGGACACTATAGGTAATACAATGTAGAGTTTTGGGTTAATAATATCAGTACTGTCAACTACTGTCATATTATATTTCTTTATGGTTCATAAGCTTTCCGAGCGTGCTTTCTTTTTTTTGGCGGACAACACAGCGCAGCTACCGCTAAATAATCATCCTCACTGTCGCTGCTTGACAGTTGACATCTATAGTACCGTACCTCAATAGTTGACATGCTTCCCGCTAACAATTTGAAATGACTTGAATGTGTCATATGCTAAAATCTGACAGAAATTGATGTTGATTTCTATTACTGCACACGAGGGAAAGCTGCACATGCGCATAAAATGAAACGAATATGACTGAACGTCCGCGGACGAGTCCCCGCGCCCCGCCGTGTCCGCGGATGAAAAAACATCTCGCTAGCCAGATTCTTTTAAGACGTCCGAACGCTCAAGGTCGCGTCCGCGACTTATGTCAGACAATGTGCACAGTTTAGTGTATTTTGTATTAACCAGATAGAAACAAGCCGCATCCGAGAAAAACGTCCGAGGACAACGTCCGATAATTTGTTCCCAGCTTTAAACTACTGGTGCAAATTGAATGAAATTTTAAATATACCATGTTTATACAATACTTGCTTAGCAACTGAAAATTCACGCTTGTTGGTTTATCCACAATGAAGTTATAGGGGTCAAAAAGAGCCTGAATTGGTTCGAGAAAAGGATGGTACGGCCGTGCCGCTTTTGCTCGACTTGGCGGGGGCACTGCCATGCCGTGCCCCCAGATATAAGGTCTCGCTCGAAATATATTATGTCTACGACAATACTTATAATAAAAATGACATTGCGATGGGAATTCGCACGAATTCGCAGTTAATTATTGCCCTTAATTATAATTATAAAACCTGCACAGTAAAAATATGACTAGCCTGCACATGACAGCACACTAAAACAACATAGCACACACAATCGCAAACGTAAACAAAGAACTGGAAACGACCAGTAACCATCAACATAGCCTTTGTAGAACAATCAACAAATGAGAACGATACATTCCACGTGCCCCTTTGACGTCAAAGCCTAGAAATAATCGCACACTTACAATTAAAGCGAGGTAATTAGTCAGTTAACTTTTTCCCGAGAACCTGATTGCAGTTCTAATGAGCCTTTTCAGTGTTCATTTTACGTAGTAATATACATCCATATCCATACTTCCATCCATACTAATATTATAAATGCGAAAGTGTATCTGTCTGTCTGTCTTTCTGTCAGTCTGACTGTTTGTCTCTTATCTCTTACGCTCAAACCGCTGAACCGATTTTGCTGAAATTTGATATGGGGATACTTTGAGTCCCGGGAAAGGACATAGGATACTTTTTATCCCGGAAAATGTACGGTTTCTGTGCGATAAACTAATTTTGGCGCAACGGAGTTGCGGGCGTTATCTACTCGTATACTAGTATTTTATATTTTCTGTTTTGTAATGAGAACACACAAAACTCTGTCTTCTCTGTAGTATCGCAAAAATGGAAAACAGCAAATAATGAGTTTGCCTCACAAATAAGTCATTTAAATATGCTGCTACAACCTAAAAGTGTTACCAACCTAAGATTATTCGATATTTCTGGTCTTTGTCCGTGGAGCGTCTTTTTCAATCAAATCAAATAAGAATATTATTGTAAAGAGTATCCATTGTTTAAATATTTTTATAGGTTAGTATTTTTATTATTATAAGGTCTTATTGTAAGGTAAATTAAAAATTCGACATTCTTACCAAATGTTGTATTGAGGAAACAAGCACAATTACCCGTATTTCAACCTGGGTACAGCTTGTTTGAATTATACATAACTTAATACCAACTTCTGTCTAGTTTCGTCCCAAACCTTAGCTTTAATATGCGCCATAAGGCTAAGTTTAAAGTGACATTGATAGGGCTTCTGAATGAAGTTACTTTTAGTTATGAATTTGTAAAGAAGTAGTCCTATAAGATTAGAATATATTTTTAGAATAAGTAATAATTTATTACTTATTCTATACTATATTAAAAATATAAAATTGTTTGATTAAAATAACAAGCAAGTAATTAATAAAACCTACGCAATTTGCTAGTATCTATACTCATGATATTCAACCCATTTAGACCCAAATGAAACTGAGCCATGGAAAATATGAATTTTCTTTATTAATTTATAGAAACCAATAAAATTTTTATGAAAACACAAAAAAACTTAAATTTTTTTGAATTCTTATATTAAAAAAAATGCCGTCCTCAAATGGGGCCAATGGGATCATACGGTGTAAAAATTTTCGATTTTCACACCGTATGATCCCATATATATATTTTATGAATGTACCATGTTTTCATACATTTCTCAAATTGCATTTGACCTTTTTCATGACGTAATGCTAGCCCACCAGAACAACGCGATTGTTGGGACAGTTTTTCGGGAAATTGACCCTTCATGCTGCAGGTTTGGCAGTACAGATATGTATTACTGGTTGCAGGGTTCTACCGCTTGTATGTCTCAAGTAATGACGACCAAATGTCGCCGAAATTGGAACTGATTCAATTCTTGTTTTTATTACTTTGATGATGCAGCTGCCATGCGTTTGCCACTGCTACATCCAGCATGTGCGTAAACAGAACCTACCAGTTACCACCATAAAATATGTTTCGTATAACAGTGTGAGAAAATCGATTGACCAGTTGACTTGACCTCACGCATTTTTTGATAAAAATGTAGGAAGCTAACGTCCACATTCTTTCAACAGTAATACATCTGTTTACTTTTCCCAGAAGAAAAACGCTGTAATGGCTTCCCCCGATCACATAGACAATATAATCCAGCCGATGTAAAACAAATTCTGATTTAGTTGGTCGTAGCGGTAGTCAAACTCGTCGTTTTCTTTTTTTTCATATCCTTGACGGATACGAGAGGACACTTTTCTGTACTGCCTCGGCCAACAGTATCAGTTGCACAATAGCCAGCTACTTCTTGGAATAGTGAAAAACTGGTAAAGAGACACATGGTTGCGAAGGAAATACGAATAAATATATCTTTCCACTGTCATCTTCTATCATAACAACTGCCTGAAGTCCATAGTATTTATCATAGCTATTGAATACCCTTCAGTTCATTGATTATACGACATTGATCGGTGGACAGAAACTGGAATAATTTACATCCAATGTGCCCATTGGCCCTAAATAGGGACACTTGTGTAAAACTACTCCTAATCTTATAAAGACTAAAGCTTTTCACACTAATATGTATATTTTTATAGGTTATAGTGTAATGAGCTGTTTCAAGTAAAAAAATATAAATGCCTAGAAGAAAAACTTAAAAATAAAAAAAACTAACTTGGCGTCATTTCGGATCTTAGAAACAGCTTCAGAAAAATCGTTATAAAACACTGTGAACTATTTTAACATTATTTGTTCCTTCTAGGAATAAAAAATACACTTTTAGCAAATTGACACTTACAATAAAAATAAGTATAAACTTGAAAGACGAAAAATTTAAGTAATTTTAAAAGTGTCCTCGTTTGGGCACAGCGGGTCTATATGGGTTAAGTATGTCTATATAGTACTACGCTACTACAAATTCGTATTATTTAGTAAGCAATTTAATTCGAAATCAAAATTGTAGTATAAATATTTACTTCGCAAAATAAATGTTAGCATTGAATTATAATATTGATGTGCCTCCGAAAAACATACAGCATTGTTTTGAAGAAAGCAGTGTATACTTATCTGTTTCGGTCTGTTTTATCTTCATAAACGGGTTTCGGTAGCTTAACTAGATGGCGCTAGGAGCGATCTCTATGATGGAGCATAGATCAGCAAGGGGGGGCGCGCCAGCGCCGCCATTTTCCAAATCATAGCGTTGTGTACTTTCACCGCGTACGGTCTTGAATCCGTTTTCATCGGGTCTAAACTACATTTTTATATTAAAATAAGACTGTTTTTAGTTTAAGGGCAGTGCTAAGCCCAAATAACAATTAATATTTATTGCTAATTCGTTATTTAAAGTGTCGAAATGAGTTCGCTACCAAACAAAGACAATGACGGTGATTTGAACGAACGGGTAGATGAAGAATCCAGTTCGGAAGATTCATCGTCGGCCGAAGAGGAGCGTGACGAGTCAAATTGTCATCAACAGGTAACGGCCGATCCACGGATCGACGCGTTATTCGACCAGGTCAGTGCCCTCACAAATTTTATAATGCACCAACAATGTGCATTACGTACTACGCCTGCAACGTTAGAGTCTTTTATTAAATCTCAAGGAGGTGCTCACAATTGGCTGGGTCAACAATTTAAAAAAGATAGATCAGTTTTAAAACGAAAAATAACTGAACCAATTGCTTCTACATCTAGATCTGTCCCGTTACCTAAACAAGCAAATTTCGGAGGTTATAAAACAACAAATAATTCAAAATCAAATTATAAAAAGTCTGATAATAACACCCACAAACAAAACAATTCATTTCGAAACAATAATATTAAAAAGAAGTGGCTATCAAACACATTTCATGGGGGGACAATTAATAAAATTCAAACATCAATGGCAAACTATGGGAGCCACAAACCATGTGATATTAGCAATCTTGGGTTCCCGAATACCATTCTTCAAAAAAACCCCGTTGATCTTACCCACGAAACGAATACTGAAACGGTATACAACCGAACCGTCCCCTGCAGTATCGAAAATAATTCAGGAACTGTTGGATCAAAAGGTATTAGAACCAGTAGTTGCCAAAACACCCAGTTTCATATCGAAAGTTTTTTTGCGGAAAAAGAGCAATGGTTCAATGAGACCAATTTTCGACCTACGGCAACTCAATGCATATGTAAAAGTGAAACGGTTTCGTCTTGTGTCTCATGCAAATGTTCCGGAATTTATCCAGCCAAAAGACTGGATGATAAAATTAGATATTTCAAACGCCTATTTCCATTTGCCCATTGCAAAATCGCACCGACCTTTTTTAAGAATCAGTTACCTGGGAAAGTTGTACCAAATGACATGCCTACCATTTGGCCTAGCTTCTGCTCCTTACCTTTTCTTTTATGTAACGTGTTGGGTCGCGGAGACCCTACGCGCGAAAGGATATCGAGTACTAGTCTACCTAGACGATTTCCTTGTAGTACACCAGGATCGGAACGCTCTGTGTCAGCAGGCTTCGGAAGCCGTAAGACACTTGGAATTGTTGGGCTGGCAAATCAACTATCGGAAATCGGTTCTTACCCCAACTCAGGACCGTATATATATAATCGTATTGTCTATTTTCTTTTTAAATGCATGTATTTAAATTCACACACCATTGTTATGGTAGAATGTACAGAATCTTTTGTTATGACTTAATACTATATTTGTACTGCATTCTTGTGAATAAAGAATTATGAATTATGACCTAGAATATTCAGGAATACGTTGGAGGACAGTAGCGAATACCATGTCACTCCCAGAACAGAAGATCACCAGCCTAGACAGCAATCTGAAACAAAGGATTGTACTGAAAGAGGGCATAAATCTTCGACAACTGCAAAGCCTGCTAGGACAGTTGAACTTTGCCAACTTTGTTGTCCCAAGGGGAAGACTCCATTGCCGGCATCTCCAAATATTCCTGAAGCGTTTTTCCAAGGTTTTGCCCCGTGTAAAGATCCGTTTCCCAGATCACGTGAAACGGGAATTAATGTGGTGGCTCAACGGCATTCACCGCTCGGCACCGATACACAAAAAACCCACGACGAACTATCTGGCGACGGACGCTTCAGATGTGGGATGGGGTGCCTATTTAGACGGAACTTTACTCTCCGGGAAATGGACAGTACAGCAAAAAAGATAGCACAGCAACAAAAAAGAACTGTTCGCAGTAGTAGCTGCAATAAAAGCAAAATCAAAAGAACTAAGGAATTCGCACATACTAATTCAGTCAGAAAATCGAACCCTGATTGCCTACATTCGAAAAGGAGGAGGAACAAAATCAGTGGAACTGTTAGCCTTAACCTTTCAACTCCTACAATTGACCGACAGTCTGAACATATGTCTGTCTGCACATTTCCTTCCGGGGAGGTACAACACAATAGCGGACAGACTATCCCGCGGAAAAATCCCAGCGGAATGGCATCTGCTCCCCTCGGGCACTGCGGAAGTGTTCCGGAAGTGGATATCCAGAGGTGGACCTATTCGCCTCGAGACGAACAGCAGTAGTACGGAACTACGTCACGATAGATTGCAGAGATCAATCAGCAGACTTTATAGATGCCTTCAGCAAACCCTGGGATTACAGACTAGCTTGGGTATTTCCTCCTCCAAGCATAATTCCGAAAATTCTGGCACATATGAACACAGCTCGGGGAACTTACCTCATAGTAGCTCCAGAGTGGCCTCAAGCGTTCTGGTTACAGGATCTGAAATCTCGAGCTCTGGATGTCCCAATGGAGCTTCAGAATCTGCCGGAAATTCTGATAGACGTGACGACGGGACAACCTCCACCACAAGTGCACTCGTTAATGTTGAAAGTGTGGAAAATTGGGGGTGGGGCTCGCAAATAAGAGAATAGTCCTCGGAAGATAATAATCTTCTACAAAAGAGCGGGCGTACCTCCACGTTATCAACATATTTGCCGGCAATTAAAAGATGGCTTCAATGGTGTTCAATTTCTGAAGTCAGTGCTAAAGAACCTCAACCATTCGAAGTAGCAAAATTTCTTATGCATCTTCATTTTAACGAAAACTTGTCGTACAACACAATTTTAGTACATAAGTCTGCTGTACTTACTTTTTGTGGACCTCACGTCGAACACCACATATTTTCAAATTTTATTATAAAACACACTCTTAAAGCCATAGCCTCTGCGAAGCCTAAAAAAGTTACCATTTCCATATCGTGGGATCCAAGGGATGTACTGGAGTGGATCTCAGCAAACCCTCCAAAAGAGTCTCTCTTTGATATAGCTAGAAGAACTGCAATAGTCCTATTATTGGCTTCGGGAAGGAGAGTCCATGATCTCACTCTGCTCGAGGTAACAAGTGATCACTTCTTCGACAAAGGTGACCATATTTTCTTAATACCGGCATTTGGATCTAAGACAGACACTCATTCTCGTCGCCAATCTGCCTGGATGCTTTCAAAACATAACTATAGAAATATTTGCCCTGTAACTCTTGTAAGACCTTATCTGGAAAAAGTTACGCCCCGAAGGTCTGAGGTGGGAGATTTAAATAGTTTGTTTATTACAGTAAATAGGGTAATTAAACCAGCTTCCAGGACTGTGATAGGAAATTGGGTGCGTTCTGTATTGAGGGACAGTGGTATTGACGCACCTCCAGGAAGCTGTAGGTCAGCGGTAGCATCCTGGAGGTGGCTCGATAGTCAACCAATAGACGAAATATTATCTAGGGGAAACTGGAAATCATCCAACACGTTTTTCAATCATTATTGTAAACAGATAGAAATCCCTAAAGACAATCGACTTGATTCATTTTTAGTACTTTTGCGCCGGTTTAGTTAATGTATGAATTATGATTCAATTATTATTATGATTTTCTCTGTTATAATCATTATGGTTATTATATAGATATTAAAATATGAATAATATATTGATATTAAAATATGTATGTTTTCTTTATCTGCATAAAGTTTAACTTTAAACTACTACTTACATTATAATTTTTATTACTTAATTTCACCTATTTATCATCATAGCGTTGTGCAATAGATCATCACCAGCAGATAACAAACACGTCTTCAAAACAATGCTGTATGTTTTCCGGAGGCACATCAATATTACGGTTTTACATAACAATAAAACCGATATTATGTGCCGAAGAGGAAAACATACAGCATTGTAGGAAGTTCTTCCTGGTGAAGACGACTATGGTTTGGAAAATGGCGGCGCTGGCGCGCCCCCCCTTGCTGATCTATGCTCCATCATAGAGATCGCTCCTAGCGCCATCTAGTTAAGCTACCGAAACCCGTTTATGAAGATAAAACAGACCGAAACAGATAAGTATACACTGCTTTCTTCAAAACAATGCTGTATGTTTTCCTCTTCGGCACATAATATCGGTTTTATTGTTATGTAAAACCGTAATATTCAGCGTTTATACGTTACGGTAATTGAAGTGTTACAATTATTTCACTCCGAACCAATGTTATTGCAAATAATAATTTTAATTACTCTCACTCAATTTAAAATTAGTATTCTGATTGGTCGTCCCAAAAGATCTCGTCCTAGTAGTACGAGTTTCCAGACGGTAATAACAAAAACAAAGTTGATGTGTTGTAAATACATCTCTATCTATTTTATAATTTTCAGTGAACTATTTAATGTGAGATTGTTTAACTATTGTACAAGGTGTTCTCATGAACTATCAAACGAACGAAAGTAACAACGAGTACACCATTTTATGAATTCGGATAGGACTGCATCTATCAAGGAATGAAGCTGAATTAATGTTGAATTAAATACATAGTAGAATATTTTATATTATACTTCGGGTCTTAACCGAAGACGATTACATTATTTACTTGCAGCAGTACATGAGTAGTTGCCATCCTTATCACACATTTAGAGTAAGTAACTAGCTAGAAAGAGAAAGCAACAAACCTGTCTGTCCCACCACTCCTGCGCCACCCGCTCGTGGGGGGTGGCGTGACGTCCGAGTCACACAATTTTTCTTTTTAAAATTATATATTTCATTGTTTGTTGGTTTTATAGATCAGTAGAATATGTCGAAAAGAAAACGTGATCGTTCCGTAGACAGTGATTATAATAGGTTGGCCAAAAAGTGAAAAGATTGAGACATAAGTTGAAAGAAAAAAGAAGAAGACGAGAACATTCTCCATCGGTTTCCTCGAGCACTTCGACGTCGAAAGCAGAGTATTTATCAGAACCGGAATACGATAGTTATTATCCAGGTAACAAAAGTATTCTGTACAAAATGTTTAACTACCTACTTACCTCAATAAAAATTTTATTGGCGAAAATTGTAAAATATGTCGTTACGTTTTTAATAAGCAATACGAGTAATAATTTTAAGTACGGTACTCATATTATAATCCTTTAACTGATATAGTGGTTACAATATTGTTAACAAAACGTCGACTAGCCATGGTCCAATCTATGATTTAAGTGTATGATACACAAATTTGTGAGCCAAATAACCGTCACAGTGCCGGGACTTTAATCCCCGACAAAAAAGAGGGGTGTTATAAGTTTTTAACTATGAAACAATAAATGCCTACTATTTGTAGGTGCTCAACTATAGAACAGTTTAGAGAAAAATCACTTTGTTTTCCTTTTGAATATTATATTCAAGAGGTCTCCGAAAACGTTATAAGAATGCAAAATGTCGGAGCCGTTATAGTTATTATATCGAGCGAAATTAATATATTCCACCCGATATCTTTTATCTGGGGCACGGGAGTGCCCCCGCCAAGATGAGCCAAGCGAAGCGCGCAAGGGCACTACCTACCTTTTCTCGAAACGTTTCGTCGTATTTTTGAACCCTCGTAACTTTGGTTTGAATAATGCCAGATAGTTAAAATTTTTAAGATATAATAACATGGGTATAATTATGAAATGCGCAAAGTTTTAATATCGTAGCTATTATACTTTAGATTTTATAGGTGTCCAAAAACCCACAATTTGGTCACTGACTCACCGATCATCAAAACTGTTAGGGTACTTCCTGAAGTCTTAGGAAGCTGAAATTTGGTATGTAATATAATATTGGTACTGAAACAACAGAAAAATTATCAAACTCAACTTAACCTATATCCGTACCATTATAGGGCAAAATTAGGCAAAATTTTGTGTTTTTTGTATGGGAGCCCCCCTTAATTTTTTATTTTATTTTAATATTATTATTAAATATTAAAGTAGACATATAACTAAGGACTTTGAGAAAAATTCAAGTACCTACCTGTTGCCATTATTGATATAGAGCAAAAAAGGCAAAAAAATCACGTTTGTTGTATGGGAGGCCTTAAATATTAATTTTATTTTGTTTTCAGTATTTGTTGTTACAGCGGCAACAGATATACATAATCTGTGAAAATTACAATTCTTTAGCTATTATCGTTCTTGAGTTACAGCCTGGAGACAGACAGGCAGACAGACGGACAGACGGAAAGACAACGAAGTCTTAGTAATAGGATCGCGCTTTTACCTTTTGGGTACGTAAGTACGTAAGTCCAGACAGACAATGAAGTCTAGTAATAGGGTTCCGTTTTTACGCTCTGGGTATTCCGTACCCAGAGCGTAAAAACGAACGAACACGGACCGAACGAACGGAACGAAAAACCTAAAAGAAATACACCCAAAAAAATATAAAATCGGCCAAGTGCGAGTCGGACTCGCGCACGAAGGGTTCCGTACCGTTATAGAGCGAAAGTAGGGGAAAAAATTGTGTTTTTGTATGTGATTAACCTTAATTATTTATTTTATTTCAATGTTATTATCAAATATAAAATACGTATATAATTGAGGATTTTGTGAAAATTTCAAGTGTCTTAATGTTGCCATTATGGAATACGAGCCGAAAAGGCCAAAAAAATTACGTTTTTTGTATGGGAGTCCCCCTTAAATATAATTACTTTATTTTGTTTTTAGTAATTTGTTGTTATAGCGGCACCAGAAATACATAACCTGTGAAAATTTCAGAAGTCTAGCTATAGCGGTTCTTGAGATACAGCCTGGAGACAGACAGATGGACAGACATCGAAGTTTAGTAATAGGGTCCCGTTTTTACCCTTTGGGTAAGGAACCCTAAAAATGAACTAAAAGAAAAAACAACGTAAACCAGCTTACAAAAAGAAATGAAATCCCACCAAAAACATTTTCATGTAAAAATGTTGCCAAGATGAAAACGTAATATTAAGTTCATCGTGTCAAAAAGTAGTGAGATCTCATGGAGAGCCAAGTTTCTAACCTTACATACTCCGCCCTAAATCTAAAAACCTTAATTTTACACTAAAGGGCGGCAAAATATTTGATAATAATATAATGTGTCAGCCGCACGAGAAGAATCTAAAAACTCTACACATTAGTCAAAATTGGTGGCTTGGCCATTTTGTTATTCGTCAGGGCTTTGAACGTAATATACCGCAACTAATGAAAAATGGCCAGGCCACCGATTTTGACTTATGTGTAGAATTTTTAGATTCTTCTCGTGCGGCTGACAAATTATATTATTATCAAATATTTTGCCGCCCTTTAGTGTAAAATTAAGGTTTTTAGATTTAGGGCGGACTATGTAAGGTTAGAAACTTGGCTCTACATGAGATCTCTCTACTTTTTGACACGATGAACTTAATATTATGTTCTCATCTTGGCAACATTTTTACATGAAAATGTTTTTGGTGGGATTTATATTAGGGCTAGCCCCCGCCGCCCGTTAGCCTCGGGAGATCGACCCAAAACAATTACATAGCTTATCGCGGTATTTCCACAACACTACCTTTTTGTTGCTACAAATACGAGGAAATATAAACATGAGAAAATATTTTACAACTAAAAAGACTTTTAATGGCAACTCAAAAGGAAAATCGCTCGAAACCTCAATTGATGATTCTCAAAGAGTTGCTAATGATTGAAAAAGTAAAAAATGAGTATAAAATTTCTCAATATCAATTTGTAATGGACATGGAATGATCAAAGCCGGGATATTATTCATGTGTTGCGCATTGCAGACGCTTTCTTGTCCTAAGTGATTGATGGCCTTAAGCCTCGATTACACCCTTCCGTTCTGCAGAAAGATAAGCTTATATCATACATTAGTTTTTACTACTATCAGTTTTTAATCAATTTTTTTCACATTCTGAATATTTTATTGTACTAGATGACGCCCGCAACTCCGTTGCGCACAGATTCATTAATCGCGTGGGAACCGGACATTTTTCCGTCTCAAGAACTCTATGACCTATGTCCCTTCCTAGGTCTTAAACTGTCTTCATACCAAGTTTAATCTAATTCGGTACAGCAGTTTGTGTGAAGAAGCGTTAAGAGGTAAAGGATGACAGACATATAAACATACATACTTTCGCATTTATAGTATTAGTATGAATTATCTAAGATGTGTGATAAATTCTATTGAAGAAATACCACGCTGAATACTGCTGTTGCTATCGATACGAGTACTAACTAATATAACATTGTACCTATTTACTAAAGGAGTGAGCCCATTGAGACGGGCCGTGCCGGGGCTCATCGCAAAAATCCGCCTCCATACAATTTGTATGGAAGCGGATACGCGTATCGCATCGTGTTGGGGCGCAGCGGACTTCCACTTTTTGGTACATTTGAGGTCAAATGAATGACGATTTAGTAGTCCAAAATTTTTTGTAAATTTTAATAGAAGATCGATATTATATAACAAATAATATAAAAAATTAAAATGCATAATGAAGACAGTCCATAATACAAACATTTTAGTTTCAACCACGTAGAATACATTGATTAATAAAGGTAGATTTTTGGTAGAATCTACACGGTCTAGTAGATTTTAGTAGAATATAGCAACGTTTTTGATATATCGAGTCACGAGTGATCTAAGAGTGGTCACACTGAAGCTATCCAAAGTGCTCATAATCCGTCAATGCAATGCGGCTCGGCCCGGCAATAGTGTGTTATAGCGCATTTTGCGCTGCGCTGAGCCCCGATCCGCCTCGACAAGCCCCGGCACGCGCCGACAAAGTGAGCGCGAACCTTAATCTGAGTTAATGTTATAAATACAAAACTTTATCTGTCTTTTACTTTTTCACTCATAAGCCGCTGAAGCCTTAGAAATCTGAACATAGGATAGAATATTTATATTTTACGAGCTTTTGCCCGCGGCTTCGCTCGCGTTAAGAAGTATTATTATATACACACTTTCATTCCCTATTTGAACCCCTTGGGGTTAGAATTTATCAAAATTCTTTCTTAGCGGAAGCCTACGTCATAACATCTACCTGCATGCCAAATTTCAGCCCGATCCGTCCAGTGGTTTGGGCTGTGCGTTGATAGATCACTATAATGTCAATCAGTCAGTCACCTTTGAGTTTTATATATATAGATACACACATATAATATTTTGTGAGTAACAAAGTTTCTGTAACATCTAGTATCAAATAAAACTGTCATAAAACTATTTTAATGATATTCACAAAAGTATTTCAAAAACTATAAATAATATTCTTAGATACTGAGAATAAAACCGTTTACAGAACGTGCCCAAATCAGAGCACCTCCCCGCGCTCGTCCATCATACTTGTAAACGCCCGTGGCAACCACTCCCTTTTATATTATGTTCTTTATCTAAAGTCGCATTTATCAAGAAGTGTGTGGTTGCTGGGAGTCACAAAAAGTAATTCCATCGATCTCGGACAATCGAAGACATTTTTTGCGGCTCCGCGACCATCGATAATTTCATCTATGCTTTACAAAGGCGAGATATTTCAAATATTCCATCCTATCCTACAGTAAAGGGAAAGCAAAAAGATATTTGCTATGTATGGAGTATATTATATCGCAAAGCACAATCATATTTTCCATAGGTACTCCAATAATATGTACAATAAGAGAAATACATTTATAGGTACATGGTAGACCCATGTAATTTGGGTTAGTTGTGTCTAGTCCAGTCAGATTACAGCACTTTTCTGGGGGCACGGCAGTGCCCCAGCCAAGCTTTATATTTTAGCAAAAGCACGGCCGGGACCGTACCATATCTTTCTCGAAGCGGTTCGAGGCTATTTCACACCCCCGTTATCTACGATGTAAACAAATTGACTTGACATAAACCCACTAAATACTGTCGTACGTAGCCTATAAATAAATTTATTTAAAGTTACAAACGTACTTCTGCCAAGTATGTATATGCCGCGTGTGAACAGTTATTCAAGCCAGGCCAAACTGTTCACACGCGGCATATACCAAGCCAATACTGGCTGCCAGTCCTATTGGAAACCAGTACTGGCTCTGTGAAAACTATACTTTATTTCTTCGAGTTTTAGGAGTAAGTTGGCTAGAGTAAGTAATACCAGATGACGGGACGGCTGGTATAATACCAACTTTGGCGCAACGAAGTTTCGTTGCGTCAAAATTGGTTTCTCATGCGGTAACCGTACATTTTTCAGAATAAAAAGTATACTATGATCTTTCCCGGGACTTACTAAAAATTTTCAGCAAAATCGGTTCCGCGGTTTGGGCGTGAAGAAGTCAGACAGAGACATACAGATAGGCACATATTTTTCGCATTTATAATATTAATATAATATCTGAATTTAATGTATTATTTTGGAGTAAATAAATCCCGTATAGATTACTATCATTCAGTTCATTTGCGATACAATATTATGCATAATTTATGTATTTGATGCTTAATCATAATATTTCATGATGCGGTGGTCGGTGACTATTGGTCCCATAAGTTTATAACTAGCTATTTAGCTTCGTTGAAGTATTCGATAAAACACGACATTTTCTAAAAATGATTCCTAGCTAGATTGATTTATCGCCCCCGAAACCCCCCATCTATATTAAATTTCATGAAAATCGTTGAAGCCGATTCCGAGATTCCAATTATATATACAATAATAATTGCTCGTTTAAAGATATAAGATATATTGTGTCTAGATATTATAATATTATTATTTTCAACTAATTCATTACTAATTAATTTTAACTTTTAAATCAGTCAATACTTAACTGCCTATTTCTTCACTAACTCTGTGATGCTCCGCGCATAATAAGGTACTCCATTCAAACTTATTCTCTCTCAATAGGTGGCACCAAAATATCCAATCTTCGCTATACAGATGACACCACGCTTCTGGCCGCAAGTGCACAAGAAATGGCAGAGCTTCTTGACAGAATGAGAAAGATAAGCTTAGAATTAGGCCTCAAGATTAACAACGCAAAAACCAAGCTAATGGTGGTTGATCGCACTAGAACATTAGATCTTGCAGGCCTGCTCGATTTTAAAATAGTCTCCGACTTTGTGTACCTGGGATCCAACATCAACAACACAGGATCATGCGAAAAGGAGATCAGAAGACGTATAGGTATGGCCAAAAATGCAATGTCGCAGCTTTAAAAAATATGGAAAGATCGTAACATCTCCTGGAAGACAAAAATCAAACTTGTCCAGTCTTTAGTATTTTCCATATTTACCTACGGAGCGGAGCCGTGGACTCTAAAGAAAGCGGATCGCGATCGAATTGACGCCTTCGAGATGTGGTATTGGCGAAAAATTCTCCAAATACCATGGACCGCCTTTCGTACCAACGTCTCCATCCTTAGTGACTTAAAGATAAAAATTAGACTGTCGTCAATCTGCCTACGTAGAGTTTTGGATTTCTTTGGTCACATTGCAAGAAAGGATGGCCATAACCTCGAACAGCTTGTGGTTACAGGCAAAGTTGACGGTCGCCGCTAAAGAGGCCGAAGCCCTATTAGATGGTCTGATCAAGTGCGCACAACTCTAGACGCTGGCCTCCATGATGCTCTCCATTCTGCCAAGGATCGCCACAGATGGCGTAATGTGGTCGTCACTAAACTCCAAAAGGGGAATCACGACCCTCAGCAAAGAGGAACACGACGCGAGGAGGATTCAAACTTAAGAAACGTTGACTACAGTTAAATAATAGTAATTAATTCCGCTTAATAAACTGCTAATTTGTCAAGGTTATAACTACAGCATAATCTTCTTAAAAAAATTTTTACCCCCGACAAAAAGAGGGGTGTTATAAGTTGGACGTGTCTGTCTGTCTGTCTGTCTGTGTGTATCTGTCCGTGGCATCGTAGCATCCAAACGGGTGGACCAATTTTGATCTAGTTTTTTTTTGTTTGAAAGCTGATATGATCGAAAGTGTTCTTAGCTATAATAATTCATCATCATCAACCGGGGTCGGGAAATGCCATTATGCATCCCCGGGAATGCTGGGGAGGACAACCACGGTATGTGGGACTCGCTGCGACCGATGGATGGTAAGTAGCCGCAGCTCTATCCACTTAAACCCTACCGTGTTCCTTTCTGCGCCGCTACTGACAGATCCACGCGAAATGTGGGGCCACCGCAGTTCTGTCAGCGGGCGTCTGTCTGGTCGTTGGCAGACACGTCTATGTGGGGGCGTTTAGTTGCCCCCCAGGCCAAACAGAGACCCTACTAGGCTTGTCTAGGCCATTCCTCTGCGTTTACGTCGTGATGCACTGGAACACATAGCGCATCGAGACCCGCTTGGGGGCTCTGTGCAATGGACATCGGCGTCCCCACACCGAGTTGTCTATTCCAAGAGGGACATACCGACACAGTGTGCTTGGTCGTGTCTCTGTCTTCGTCACAATGGTGGCATCTTGGGGTCTCTTCTCTTCCAACGATCTCGCACAGGTACCGACCAAAGTACCCGTGCCCGGTAAGCACCTGGTGAGGCGAAATGAGAGAGTGCCTTCCTTGCGATCAAGCCACTGTTTGAGAAATGGGCGGATGTCCAGAACTAAGTCCACGCTGACTTGCGGCTCTTCTAGCCGCTCTTGCCAGAAGTCAATTGCTATGTCTCTCGCATTGCTCCTCCACCGACGTACGGCGTCTGGTAGGGGGTTACTGCCCCCCGCGCGAACCGCAGCGCAACGCCAAAATACATTAGCGAGGGCACGCGCATCCAAATCCCAGGGGACGGCCCCCGAGATTTGGGAGCAGCGAGGCCAGGGCACCTGCAGATTTTGACACCTTCGTTTGGAGCCGTTTGAAATGCTCCCTAAAAGTCCATTTTCCGTCCAGGACGAGACCCAGGTAAGACATAGATGGAGAGACTTTTATCTGGGTCCCGCCAACCACTATCTCCAGTCCGGGTGGTGGAGGGTTCCGGGGCCTGTGGAAGCATAATATAGCTTCGGACTTTTCCGGAGCCACTGTCAGTTCTAGTCTGCAGATCTGACGGACGATCTGAGCAACTCCAGCCGTCGCGCGGACCACTGCCTCACGAAATGTCTTGCCGCGGCTGACGACAAGAGTGTCATCCGCCAAACAAATTTTCTCGACGCCTGGTATGTTGGCGCCAGAGAGCACTTCGTCGTCAACCTGCTCAGTGCTGGAAAATCTGGGTTTATCTGGTTCATGAAAGGCTTTTAGCAACTTACAAAAGTTCTAAAAGGTTCTTAGCATTTTATATAAAAATTCAAAAGGTTTTTTTATGTTTGATTTCACATAACATTATAGTTTAAGGGTCAGGTTCACGGCGAACCGAATCGAGACCACCAGCGACTTGGCGATACAAAATGCATAAGTCGCTGTTGTCGTACTTTACTTGGCGGTCCCCCGACACACCTTGATAATAATTATGGATTAAAATATTACTTAACACATAGGAATTATTTAAACTTAAAGTTATTAAATATTATTTCATTACTTTTTAAAGTTGTTTGGCGGGTTTTTTTTAAATAGTACATAGTTACATAGTATGTAATATATACTACATAATAATATGAAAAAAAAACTATTGAATATTATGGCCAATCACCTATCGGCCATAATATTCAATAGTTTATAAACATAAAATATTATAATTCTTTCTGTATTATAAAAATATTTATGCAATTTGACCGCCACATTGAAAGGTTTAACTGATATATTATACGAATTATTATAATAACAAAGACGAAGGGTCATCGGTGACCCAGGCCCGGCGCCAATAAAGCATATCTCAGATAATACGTTATTTAACGGACATCAATCACCATGTTTTCTTTTTTTTAGTTTTAGTGGCTAACATAGTAAAATTGCCTTCGTAAGGTAAGTACGTAATTTCTTACGTATCGTACGTAGAAAATATTATTATCCTTCCGACTACGAATAATAGAAACTAAGGAAACGTAACTCCCATACTTGAACTGATTTTGAATTTGGTTCCTTTTCGCACACTAAAATATAGCAATAGCTTCGAAACTCAAATTTACGAAATAAAGCCGTTGACATTAATTTTCACTTCTTTATTTACACAAAATTGTGTACCGATTACATGCATAAAGTATGCATGTATTCGGGTCACATTTTATAGACTCGTGGACAAATTTTTTGACACAGTAAACTCTTTCTTAGTTTTTATTATTCGTAGCCTTTCGAACATATTTTTAGTTCAACCCGTTGCCTGCGCTCTGTTTTTACCGATACATACTAGTGCATGCATGCATCCTAATGCATATTTCATATTGAGTGAATCAGATAGAATTAATAGAAATTAAGTTTTACTTACAAGCAAAGCCATGACAAGCAGTTACGGTAAAATCGCACTAGTTCGACACAACACTATAAGAATCTGTCAAGAAAGTGAAGAAATTAAAAAATGGCAACATCGTAGTGTCATCCCTTTCAAATCAATCTAAGAAAAAAGGGATGACACTACGATGTTGCCATTTTCTAATTTCTTCACTTACTTGACGGACTATACGCGACACTTTACTTCCATAGAATTCGGCAGATTCATGTTAGTAAAGCGTCAGATTCACATTTGTAAAACGTCAGTTCTATGGAAGTGAAGTGTCGCGTCGTGTCGTGACTCGTGCCGCGTGCGGTCGTTATTAACGTTTTGACGTACTTGTGCGGCACGTATGAACGATCTCGCGTCATATTAACTTCGGCGAATTCAGTTCGTGATGAGTAAACACTTATGACATGACTGAATTATTAATTAATTCTGCCCACAAAGTTCGTAATGTATTGTGGATACATGACTTTCATTTTGCAGTTATCGTTATTTTATGTTCTTAAACATGATTATATTATAGTCGATTAATTGTGTTATAGGATATATTATTAAATATAATGTTGATACTAGCTGTTTGACCGAGCTTTGCTCGGTATTCGATAAAATACGAATAAAATGACATTTTCTAAAAATGAGTCCTAGTTAGATAGATTTATCGCCCCCGAAACCCCCTATAAACTAAATTTCATGAAAATCGTTGGAGCCGATTTCGAGATTCCAATTATATACAGTGTGTAACAAAAATAAGTGATAATACTTTAGGCTGTGTACGTGTTCCTTGTAGAGAGTTCACTGTGAAAGTAGCAGCGCTGAAAGACATAATTTTTTTTCACTTTTGTATGGGCAAGGGCCCGAGCGTCATGAGTTTCTCCATACAAAAGTGAAAAAAAATTTTGGTCTTTCAGCGCTGCTACTTTCACAGTATACTCTCTACAAGGAACACGTACACACCCTAAAGTATTATCACTTATTTTTGTTACACACTGTATATATAATATACAAGAATTGCTCGTTTAAAGATATAAGATAGGTTTCACGCCAAAGGCAGCACCAGCAAAGATCGTAAACAAAAAAGCTGTTTTGTTCGACGTTTGGCAACGTTTCTGTCTATATTCCGATATGACGTGTGCAATGTGCATCATTTAAGATGTTGGTCGGATTATTTACTATCTGCGCTAGTAGAGCCCTTTCACACTAATAATTTGCGTTAATAAAAAAAAAAAAAAAATGGTTTGAGAGTTCTAGGTTGTACCGTTCTGAATTAGCTATGAGAATTTCTTTTGAGTAGCTATGCGTTTGTTTTTAAAATAGTTTTGCTCGATATATTTTGAAATTAAATTTGATTTTGGCTCGCAATGGTCTGTGGTCTGAACTGAATTTAATTTGATTTATTACGCTAACATCCTTAATAATTTGTTTGTCTGAAGGAAGAATGTTATCTATTTCATTATATATGTGTCCACCGGGTGACGCCCAAGTCCAACGTCTTTGGGATTGTTTACAAAAGAAACTGTTGGCGACCCCCTAAACTATTATCACTTATTTTTGTTACACCCTTTATCATAGGCGTCGGCAGGGGAGGGGGGGGGGGGGCAGGTGGTGCATTTGCAACCCTTGGGAGTCTCGGGATAAACAGGAATTATTGAAATAAAAAGCAGTAGGTATGTTGGAAGCCGTAAAAAGATAGTTCGTAATGTTTCGGCACTAAAATATGTATATTCTGTTGACGTAAATAGAGTCACTGTTGTTCGTAAAAAGTAAAAAGAAAAGAAAGAAAACTAAAATCTGCACCCCTTGGAAATTATTTCTGGCATTTCTGCCGGCGCCCATGCCCTGTATACTTATTTTCACTAAATCTTGTCATTCTGTTTATTTTCCCTATGTAATTATATAAAAAAGATCGGTATAATAATATAATAATAAAACACAAGTAATCTTTTGCATAATGGGGATGCCTCATATTGAATGTGATTTTATTGAAAAAAATAAAGATTTATTATTTTTTACTTATTATTATTATAATTATGTATTTTAGAAACATAATTCATTACTATTTTATAGCATTTTGGAGTCGATATATTCAACGAAATGTAATTTTCAATTAGCGCCTGAAAAAATCTAAAAGCATTTTTTTCTATCTTAGCCACATTCTGCGGCAAACACGCCTATAAAAAAATGTTACACATACAGTAACAAATAACTGAGATACATCTCTTCTGCGCCGGGCCTTGGGTAATTTTCTATGGAGTTTAGGTGTTCTCCTTTGTTGTATTATACAGTGTGTAACAAAAATAAGTGATAATACTTTAGGGTGTGTACGTGTTCCTTGTAGAGAGTTTACTGTGAAAGTAGAAGCGCTGAAAGACCAATTTTTTTTTTCACTTTTGTATGGGAAAGGTCCCGAGCGTCATTAGTTTCCCCATACAAAAGTGAAAAAAAATTGGTCTTTCAGCGCTGCTACTTTCACAGTGAACTCCCTACTAGAAACACGTACACTCCCTAAAGTATTATCACTTATTTTTGTTACCCTGTATACCCTGTATAACATTTTCAAAATCGTTGGTATGAATCAAAATACCATAATATTTAATAAGTATATCATTTACTTATTGTACCTATCTATTCCTAAAATATGTCCAACGAAATCTAGGCTGGTATAAATAGTCAGCACTTAAGATGCGACCTGGTCTCAAGACGCGGTTCGGCTCTGTGATTGGTCCAAATTTTGACAGCCAACCAATCACACAGCTTGAAGCGTGTCTTGAGACCGAGATGCATCTTGAGTAAGTACTGACTATTTATACCAGCCCTTGTTTCGCTTAGGTTTTATTTTATAAACGAAATAACGTTAAAACGGGGTAAAATGAAAATATTTCTAATTTAAAGATCAAACGCTGGGCCTACTTTGAAGCCTTGTATTCTTGTAATAGCTTTTTATACGAAATATTTCTCTTTCTATCTCAAATTTATATTATATCGCTAAGACTAAATCCTTGTAATCTTTACGCAGACCATTTCATGTTACGACAGCTGAAACCTGTGTTTAGTAAACTTTACCTACTTATCCTAGCAAAGGTCAGAGTTGTAGGTTAGACAAAGGGTACGCAAAGAAAAATATTCGAAATTGTAAATCTAATTATTCGATGTTTATTCATTGTGTTCTTGTCTTGTATTTTCTTTTTAAGAAAATTTATGTACCTTTAGAGAGTTTGTAAACGTACTCTTAGTCTGTACAGAATTGCGGGATTAAAAAGCAACTGTTTGTTTCGTTTGGTCATTGTGATAAAAATATACGAGTCTTTCTGGCCATTAATTTACGACGTTGAGAAGGGTTGGCTTTAAAAGACCGATAAGTAGCTCAAAAATCGTCGAATGTTCACACGTTCAATTACTTTTGCGGTCTCCCAGCAACGATCGTACTACGCAGCATTAGATAGGGTGAACGGGGACCTACCGCACTAATTGCCAATTAGGGTCATATCAATGAGAATAGGCCATTTAACCCGCAGTTTAGAGCCAAATCTCACTTCGGAATGGCCAATTTTTTGGTTTTACGTTCGCATCTATGAAATCACTTTTAATGAGAATGCTGATTAGGGCCCATTTGTCTAATTTTATTTTATTAGCCGGATTTAGTGAACCGTTTAAAGTAATGCGAACGTTTGCCTAATGAGACCGGCGTTAGTGTATAAGTAATAAGTATGTAACCATATATAATATTGTTATTAAATGCTCTTATTTACTCTAACCAAAATTACCCTCGTATCTATGATTATCGGTATATAGCGGTTCATATAGCTCTATATCTACGTTTAAGTCTCAGGCTCAGTGATAGTCTTCTTTAAATGTTAGTTGAATTATTTTAATTTTAATCAGTGAAAATAAGTTAAAGTTGATGTGATCATTAACTTATGAAATATTCGCTTTGCTCATTCCAGTAAAAATTAAGGAAAAATCTTGTTTGATAATAATTACCTAATGAGCACCTTTTATAAAAACATAATATTAAGAAAACATTGGATCCTGAACTTTGAGTCTTTCAGGCAGCTAATTAAAAGTACTTTTAATTTTTAAACACTTATTTGATGAAGGTTTGTATAATTCAGGGCCTATGTTGAACTAAGCACGTCACACTAATATTTTAAAGGCGAAATATTACGAGTTTGTTATTGACGACCTCTGTGGCTCAGTGGTTGGTTGTGTTGTCAGTGCTCATGCCGGGGGTCGCGGATTCGGATCCCGCCGACGTGACGAAACAAAAAGATTATTAAATATGTGTATCAAGACTATAATAAAAATCTTAAATGTATGTATAGTTTAAAAAGTATTAAATATAATATTTCCGTTGTCTGGTACCCGTAACACAAGTCCTTTTATAGTGCTAGCACGGCGAAAAGTAGAAATGCTAAAGTATAGACAAACTGTGGACATAAACTTAAGGTGCCGTTCCGTCCGTTTTGTCGGTCACGATTAGCCGCGGTAGAGATACCGCGGCTAATCGCGACCGACAAATATTCATTTAAAATGCCACTTTATGATAGACTATAGTTTATGTCATAAAGTAAGACGTTATTTGAATTTTTAGGACTATATTCTGCCATAAAGTGGCATTTGAATTGAATTTTTTGGAACGAAAAAAGATCGGAACGGCACCTTAAGTTTATCTCCACAGTTTGTGACTATAGTCTGTCATAAAGTGGCATTTTAATTGAATGTTTCGGAACTAAAAAAGTTTGGAACGACACCTTAAGTATATCTCCACCATATCTCCACAGTTTGTCTATACTTTGGCATTTCCACTGGTTACCATGCTAGGGCTACTGGTACTTACCACGGGGCCAGACTGACGTGGTGTGATTTAGGTGTGAAGCGTATATAGCCCATAGATAATATATTTTGTTACTTCTTAACGTCTAAACGGCTGGAGCAATTTTAATAAAATTTGATATAGAGTTAGTTGGTACCCGAGATTAACACGTCTTTTTTTTTTTTTGGAAAATATTACAATTAATTTTTCCGCGGGGCACAGCCACATAATATTTTAAGCTATTCCGAATGTATGGCCGGGAAAATTCGTGAATGATTGCTCATGATTCTCTTTGATTGCCAATGCTATATACAGCTCCGCAATCATGGTAATCCATCATCGCTCAACGTGGAGAGATTCACAACCGATGTACACTCTAGATTATGAAATATTTTGTATTCCCGATTTATACCGCGGTGATTGGAGTGGTGTGAAACCACTAATTAATTATTTTTTGCTATGGGTGGATTCGGACCACGAATTTAAGCCAATAATTATTGTAACACTGACGTGGGAGAGCCATGCTTCGGCACGAATGGGCCGGCTCGACCGGAGAAATACCACGTCCTCACAGAAAACCGGCGTGAAACAGCGCTTCCGCTGTGTTTCGCCGAGTGAGTGAGTTTACCGGAGGCCCAATCCCCTACCCTTTTCCTTTCCCTACCCTCCCCTATTTCCTTCCGTACCCTCCCCTACTCCCTTCCGTACCCTCCCCTATTCCCTTCCCTACCCTCCCCTATTACCCCTTAAAAGGCCGGCAACGCACCTGCAGCTCTTCTGATGCTGCGAGTGTCCATGGGCGACGGAAGTTGCTTTCCATCAGGTGACCCGTTTGCTCGTTTGCCCCCTTATTTCATTAAAAAAAAAAAAAAAAAAAAAAAAACACTTTTTTTTAGTCTCATTTATTTATTTGTACAGTCGTATAGTAAAGTGGTTTCAAAAAGGAATAAAAACACATTTTTAATAAAGAAATTACATTTCTTTCAAAATCATAATAAAATGGGAAACTTTAATAATAATAATAAGGTTTTAATTGCATAAAATCACAGTCGTGAATTTTAAATATTTAAAAAGAAAAAAACTATAATATAATTGTATAAAATCACAGGAAAAAATTGAAAAAATCAACAAGAATAATATTTAATGTAAATAAAAAAAAAAAAAACTTAACTGTATAAAATCTTAGTCGAAAAATTAAAATAATCAAAAATAATAAAAACAAACAAAGTAGTACAACAATCAAAAGGAGTAAAATTATTATTATTATAAAGTTAATTTTAAACCCTTAATTTTTCCAGGCAGTGACCGATGGTTATTTCCCCCACTAATAACTCTTTTATGATGTTACCTATTCTTTTAAGTTTTTTGCGCCCATCTTGCATATTTTAACTTTAGTTTGGTCTTAAGACTTAAAATTAATATTTTTGATTTCTTAAAAAATATGTTGAGCTTAACTGTACTTAAAAGAATATGTAATAATAGAACTATCTACACTGCGGTTCGAATCCACTAATTCAAAAACAGGTCTTCTCTGTTTCGAACCGCGGTATGAGTCGGGTAATTAAAAAAACAATCCTTCGCTGTTTCGAACCGCGGTTCGAAAAACTGTGGTGTGAACCAGCGACAGACCCAAACCTTCATAAAATGCTTAATTATATTCACAAATTAATTAGAATTGTTCTGTAATTTCTGACGAAGTTTGATCCAAAACGGATGACGTTAAACCACGCTAACAATTTGATAATAATTATTATTCGTATCGTTGTTATTCGACGAGTATGCAATCGCGTTGTGGCATGTCGTAGTCCGCTGTCGACGCTTGTCAGAGGGGAATGTTATACCCTTTTGAAATTGTTGTTGGGCAAATTAGAGGCCTTCCGAGTATTCCAATGTTTCAAAGGATATGTTACCAGCAGTCTGTATAATTAAGGCATTGTATACAATACCTAGACAACGTATAGATCAAATGAAACACGTTTTAATCGACTATTTCTATACTTAATCTTCAAAAAGTTGAAGCACCAGCCCCAAAAATTGAGATACTAGACATACCTAGAACTGACGAGTAACTTAGCCGGTATGTTAAGAATGAAATTGAGTAGGTAAGTATTTATAGAAATGGTTCAGGATTTCAAGATACATTGCCGGCTGCGATTTCGGCATTGTAAATATAGAATGCCTATGCTAAGTATAAAATAAATAATATTTCTTGCATTGCCTACGCGTTTAAGGCATTCTGTACATAGGCCGCATTAAACACACTGTCGGTAACAGATATTATAATAATAAATAATCAAGTTTGTAAATTATGTTGACTGATATGTCTGTTCTAAAGTTTTTGATCTTATTAAAGCTGACATTCATTTATCTTACTTTTTGCCACCGTAAAAACTATTCTATCTCTTTTCCTAGTAAAGTATCTCGTGAAGACGCAACTGATAGACGTGCCTTATCATTAACACAAGCTATTTGACCGAGCTTTGCTCGGTATTCGATAAAATACGAATAAAATGACATTTTCTAAAAATGATTCCTAGCTAGATCGATTTATCGCACCTGAAACCCCCTATATACTAAATTTCATGAAAATCGTTGGAGCCGATTCCGAGATTATTGCTCGTTTAAAGATATAAGATTATAAGTACGGGTTAATTTTATACGTAAGAATATTGGGATAATAATACTAATTGATCATCCAAAATAATTTTACTAAACTAATTTTTTTCAATATTCAGCGCAGGATTTAAGTTTTATTAAAGAGGAGTGTCTGGACTTCTTTTAACAAGAAGATGGGGCATCGCTCTTTTGATTATATTTTTAGGTTAGGTATCTTGTGTATAATATGAAAATCTTCCATCCAAGAACGCTGTAAGCAGTCTGGGTTTTTAATTAAAACAGATAAGTGATACTTAAACGTGCTAGACTTCAGTAATAGGAAGATTGAGATAACAATTTATCTTCATATTAAACTAACGAGACTGCAAGGGGCTAATGTGAGATCTAACGATAGAGAAACAACGTAAGTAAGGTTCATGAGACTTTATATTTGAGGTCATATTTTCTTCGAATGGAAATTGGTTTCTTTACGTAGGACATTTTAAAAAGTAAAATATAAAATAATTAATTCTTTATATTTTTTTTAAATTTTCCACGTTAATTTTTTGCATTCAGTTTACGTGCTTGAAGTTTATAAATTAGATGAGTGAAAAAGAAAATATAAGAGACGAGATGAGAAAGACCTTCCGAAATAATGACTTGTTGCAGAGGTTGTGTTATAATAAGCACTTGAATTATTTTCATCAGATAACATCACATATTATGACATTATGAGAACTTATAGCGTAAACGAAAATAGCTCAATAATAATTAGTTAATCTCCTTGGAGAATAGAAAAAGACAAGTACAAAGCAGGGCTGGATAGCATAACGCTTTAGGGTCAATTCAGACCATTTGCAAGACGTCTCATGCAATTGAAGTCTGTCAATTGAATACAAATTCAGAAATGCATCTACGCATCTCGTTGTGGTCTGAATTGACCCATACGCTGCTAGTTGACGTTAAATAAAATTACGCAGTTTTACGCTGTGTAATTTTATGTAAGTTTACCATTCTTTAAACATACGGATTAAAAAAACTTGAGAGGTGTCAATAAGGGATACAACGAAATTATAAAAAAGCTTATAACTGGCTTGCTTTCTATGAGAGAGAGAGAGAGAAACACGCGCACGCCGCCGCCGCATGGCTTACAACTATAGCAAGAAGCACATACATAGATCAAGATAGATACCGCATGTCCCGCAAAGAACATGCGGTATTTATCTTGATTGTGGCAAAAGTGTCGGTCAAAAGTGTCGTGTCGTCTAGCCCCATTTCGCAACGCGCGATAAGGAACTTCGTTTCAACAAAAAAGAAACTATACGTATTAAACAAAAATTACCTTTATTAATCAATCATTTTGGAGAATTGAAAGACAATAACCAGATACGTGATACACAGGGCGCAATAGGCGAGCGGGAGCGACATGTTGATACGGATAACTCCCCACAGAGAGTACGAGAACTCGTTGTCACGAGCCAACTGGTACAGAGCCTTCACTTTGCGCCGCGTCGTTTTATCTGCCAAAAGAAGATAGCTAACACTGCCAATTTTCCTTGGAAAATTTAATATAGTATTATAGTGCATTCGAGTGTCAGCTCACACTGAAAGGATACGTGTAACGATGTGTCGCGACGATGAATAAAAAGAGTAATTTTCCATCTTTAAAAGATGGCCCCGTGTGAGTTTTTCTTCTCGCCGAGTTAGTTCCCGGTGGTAGGCACCAGTAGTACCGACGCTCAGAGAATATTTGAAAAAAAAATTCAGAATAAAAAAATTTAGTTTGAATAATAGCGATACAAAATTTTATATCACATCGCTGATCTACCAGAGATGTCCTGCCTAGTTTCGTTCCGTTTTGGTGTGAATTGACCCTTCTCAATAGTATAAAGCCACTGAAAAACCAAGTTTTAAAGTAGCTATATCAATAAATCGTTATAAAGTTTTGACAGGTTTACAAAGCTTGCATCATTAAATTCAAACGAAATTATAAATCAAAAACTTACACACAAGAGTATCGATCATGCTCAGTTGAAACTTTACTGAAATGTTACTTGTTTGTATTATGTTTCTGACAAATACAAACGCATTCCTTGGGCTGTCAGAAGTTTCTTAGAAAAACAATAATATTTTTACGATATTATGCTTAACATACTTTTACATAAGATCCAGTGTTGAATTTTGGAACGATCTTAGAGATAGAAATAATTTTCTTACCGATATCCGAAAAGAGTATGATTTCTTGAAGGTTGGAGCGAATACTTTCAGCTTCTCTGGTTGTTAGACTGCTATACAAGCAAGGCAATATAAACAGTATCGTGTATTTCAAAATGCGAGCCGTCGTAAACATGATGATAGAACTTGTATTCTGAAAAAAATATAATAAGTATGTCTTAGTATAATTTGGATATAAAATATTAATATAAATATTTTTGAGACAATCTCTTTATACAATGTTAACAAAATAGGACAAGTTCAAGTCGGACTCTCGCGCTAATTCTATAACGGTTCCATCTTTGCCATTTGACTACAAAAGTCGGAACCGTAAAAACTATAATATACTAGATGTCCCGCGCGGCTTCGCCCGCGTAAATTAGGAATTTTTACGGAAACCGTACATTTTCCCATAAAAAATAGCTTATGCCCCTTACTCACTTCACGTGGTCTACTCTATATATGTGCCGAATATTGCCATAAAAATTGCTCCAGTTGTTCGTGAGATAAATTTCTAATATTTCCCTTTCTAATATTTCCCCCGTTTTCCCCACATTTTCCTGAGTTTCTTCGGTCGTATTAGTCTTAGCGTGAATTATTACGCTAAGATAGAGATAATTCTAGCCTATAAGCCTTACTCGATAAATAAGCTATCTAACACTAAAAAAAGTTTTTAAATCGGACCAGTAGTTCCTGAGATTAGCGCGTTCAAGCATACACAAACCTCTTCAGGTTTATAATATTAAGTATAGATTTTTTTTTATTATCGCTTGACAAACTCGAGTCTTGATCTAAAAGACTATAATAAGTACCAAAAACAGGGTCATAATAGGCTCATAATCATATAACGATGCATATAATACGGTACTGATGATGATAATGATTAATGTAATTTGCATAGTAGCATATGCTTTCCGTTCTTAAAACAACGCCGAAACTCCCAAACTTGTATCTATAAAGAATCAGGAGTTCTCTCAGCACCTTCCGAACATCGGTATACCAGGTATACTTCGGTGCAAAATCTTACTTGTTGGTAGCATATGCTTAGAATACTTCTCACGAAACCGAAGTCACCACATGTTTCCCTATAAATTTTGAGGAGTTCCCTCGATTACTTATGAACCCTTCATCAGATCACCATTTTTGTGAATATAATATCAGATTGGGATGATATCCTATATACCAAAAGCAAAATTTTGAAAATCGGTTAACAAACGGCGGAGTAATCGTTGAACATAAGAAAACGAACATAACACCTCCCTCATTTTGAAAGTCGGTTAAAATTGTAGCCTATGTGTTATTCTGATGTATAAGCAATATTATTGTAAAGTTTCAATAAAATCCGTTCAGTAGTTTTTGCGTGAAAGAGTAACAAACATCCATATATCCATACATCTGTACATCCATACATCCAAACAAACTTTCACCTTTATAATATTAGTAGGATTAGTAGGATCAGTTAAGTGTGACCACTTTTGACGGATACTAGTTACTACAACTGTAACTGCGTCCTTACCACTAGATCGATATTCTCTTTAGTAAAGGTCACTGTATTCTTCAAAAGCATTATTGTCGAGACAGCTGAAGTAAAATACATGGTGAGTATCTGAAAAATAAATACTAACATAAAATAGTTATTAAATAAAATATTTTTTTATTTAATTCGGAATTTTAATTACGAAATTACCTTAATTTAATTTTTTAATTACCAAATCATTTATTAAAAACTATTCGGTTATTTTGTTAGAACTATAAAAAAGTTATTATTTTTGTAAAAAAAAAAAAAACATACATTGAGATCTTCGAATTTAAAGTGTATATTTATGGTGCTGATATTCAAGATTTTTTTATAAAATTGCCATGCTATTTTTCAATATTCTGTTCGGTTATTTTATTAAGTACTATGTTTCTTTTTGAGTCGACATACATTTTTGTGTACGAGAATTCTATAAAATTTCTTTAGACTTTCAGTCTAAAGAAATTTTCAAAATGAGTATTTTCCCCAGATTCCTCTAATCTGGGGAAAATACTCATTTTTAAGCCTTCGGCATTTTGGAGCTGTAATTCATAAAAAGAAAACGATAGAAATAATCTATAGATAAAATTCTATCCAATTCGAGAAAAAAGAAAAAAAAAAGAAAAGCAAATTGTGCCAAAAAACACGATTCAAATCAACCTAAATCTCACATTAGCCTTGCGGCGAGTAATAATGTGAGATTTAGGTTGTTTTGAATCGTGTTTTTTGGCACAATTTGTTTTTTTTATCTATATAGATAGAATTTGATAGAATTTTATCTATATAGATTATTTCTGTCGTTTAATTCAAAATTTCGGCAAAATTTCATATACGGACTCTTAACTTCTTTGTGACAAACCAACAAACTTTTTCATATAAGTATAATAATGTACATTTTTTTTATTAAATAAGGGGACAAACGAGCAAACGGGTCACCTGATGGAAAGCAACTTCCGTCGCCCATGGACACTCGCAGCATCAGAAGAGCTGCAGGTGCGTTGCCGGCATTTTAAGAGGGAATAGGGTAATAAGGGAGGGTAGCGAAGGGAAGGGAATATGGGAGGGTAATGAATCCATTACCCTCCCATATTCCATTCCCTTCGCTACCCTCCCTTATTACCGGAGTTTACCGGAGGCCCAATCGGGCCTCCGGTAAACTCACTCACTCGGCGAAACACAGCGCAAGCGCTATTTCACGCCGGTTTTCTGTGAGAATGTGGTATTTCTCCGGTCGAGCCGGCCCATTCGTGCCGAAGCATGGCTCTCCCACGTATTAATGAAGAAGAAGTGTGATGTGACAAAACCTATTTATAAATCAATATAACTACGATAAATTTAAAATACTTACAGGAAATCCCAGTATAGAGCTCAAAAGTTCCGAACAACTGTGTATGAAGTCGTACATCTTGTGAAAGAAAGAAATATTCAAATTAATATTCTTCACCAAGTTCTTACGGACTTTGCATTCGTCCAACTGTATTCTATTTATGATCCGACACTTGAAATATCGGAGGCGTTTCAAAACCAACACCAGCAGTTCAGTAAAGAAAATAATTTCACTATCGTGCACCAAAATAGGCAGCAATGAGAAGTAAATAGAAACACTCGAATAGAAGTCACTCCTAACTTCAAAGGTTAAAATGAAACCAACAAGATCGCAGAACAACAAAAATATGAAGCTGTAAGTAAACTTTGAATGAAATTTGTCTTCGATTTCTAGAAATCTATCGAACTCCCTCAGGTTATCGAATAAATATCTTAATTTTCTTTGTTGGTTCAACGAGCTCAGACTCAGTAGGACGAGTTCCGCGGCCGATATATCTTTAAATATAAGAACGGTTGTACCGTACAACCCAGTTTCCGAGAGTATAAAACCCGAGGCAAAAACTACTAAAGTGAAGCTGTAAAAGTAGCTCAGCCAAATAAACTTTTTATTCGCGTTAAGTAAGTAAATACGATTCACTCCGATGCAAGCTTCGAATTTTATTAAATTCCACATATCCATACGTTTTGTTGGAGATATTTTTGGATTATATTTCAGTAGTTCAACAACGTCTGAAGTTTTAGAGATAGCTGCATGGTAAAATCTTGTTACCGATTTCAGTTATATGAAAAATACCAGTCTACACAGACGTCAGACATAAAATAACGGTAGTAATTATTATGTCTGGCTTTATTTACCAAATAATAACAATTATATTGACTTCATCATTAACAAGTGCCGCAATTATTTGTTAATCGTTCAATTATTGAGCACAGTTTTAACTGGATTAAACTAATTTATATGTAGATTGGCTTAATAATTAAGCTATCAGCTCGGGCCTAAATATGAATTCAGGCCGATAGTCCTTTGTATCATCATCAATGACCGCCATCAAATGTGCATTGTGCAACTAATTGGTATTCAAATAAAACTTTACTACATTTTGCCCACATAAAGCGTCTAAATATAGAATTCCATACTAATATTAGTAATATTATATTAAATGTTAATGTGTCTGTTTATCCGTCAGTTATCTCAGCCATTGTACCGATTTTGATCAAATTTGATATGAACATAGTCCCGGGTCAGGTTCATAATCGCATTTAAATCTCAGAAATTGAATTTCTGAAATTCTGCGCAAATCGCGAGCATATCTAGTAGAATTAAAATGAAATTAATTCTTTTGTGAATGTTATATTTAATTGATACTTAAATATTTCATTCACTGATACGTGTTTTATCACGTTTATGAGTCTAAAAAAAGAATATCCGAAATAAAAATAAAGTAGACTTTTGAGGGAGGCTAATTTTATTTTACGAGAAACTCCGAGAGCTCCTCTTGAACTTAATCAAGAGGGGATGTGTTTTAAGCAGTTTGACCCTTGATTATGACTAATACAAAACATTATGCTGTTTTGCAACAAAAAATCTACGATGAAGTAAATATTTCTGTTTTTATTCCAATGTGAGGGAACGAGAAAGTAAAATTAAACAATTTTTGTTAGAAGTCGTTTTTGTTTTTAATTACTCAGTAGTAGCACGTACATATTATTTTATAATCTGTGGTATAAGTAGGTCGAGAGTAACATACATATTATTATTAGCATAATAATATTTTGGCTTGATTCAATTATTAACACAAACTACCTTTGTACCGAAAATCTACTCGCATGCTTGTGATAAAATGCGTCAAATAGTTTTTGCATAAAAGTAACACGTCATATACACACTCATAAATTTCGGCCTTTCTAATAATTAAATTCATTTGCTTACTAATTCACTTTATACAGCGCCTACGAAGGAGCTTAGACATAATTCCTCAAGCTTTGTGCCACACCAACTTGACTATTCTGAAACCTGTAACTTGCATTATTGATGATTTCATTTCTTTCGCTTCTCAACATGAACTCATCTCACTAATTAAAAACTCCTGAATCAAAAAACAAATAAATAAAAAAACTTGCGCTCCAGAGTTTGTGTATGTAACTTATTTAGATCTTTATATTTTTTCAGCATAATATTATAATATTCAGCAATTAGTATTTTAATACCGCAACATATGGACACAAGTTCCTGCGCTGAGAATTTTTCTCGCTCTGTCATAGTAAATCATATTATTATGATCAATAACATATTATTTTTTTCCGATTATCAAAATTACTAAGGAAAAAAAAGTTAAGTATTTTAATCCAATCCTCAAGGTAAGGATGCAATAATTCCTTATTTATTTAGTTAAGTATATAGTTTAGTTTTGCATGTTGATAAGGGTTTACTGTAAAATTCTCATAATAATTCATCCAAATAACCCGCTTTGACTTCCAGCACCCGTAGCATGGCTAAAGTATAAAATATTATGCGAAAGTATAGACAAACTGCGGAGATAAACTAAAGGTGCCGTTCCGACCTTTACCGCGGCTAGCCGCGATTGACAAAAATTCAATTAAAATGCTGCTTTATGAGATAGACTAAATATTATAGCCTATGTCAAAAAGTAGGATTTTATTTGAATTTTTAGGGCTATTTTTGAATGCGTTGAATGAGTTATTTGTACAATTATTGAATGCGCCAAAACGAAAGTTGAATAAAAGAAGATGACGAAATTGAAGAGGAAAGTGCATAGTGTGAACATAGCTATTTGCTTTTAATCTACTCAATTTATAAATTATGATGCAATTTACTAAATGAAGTTTTGCAATCGTTAATTATTCGTTCCGACAAAAGCATGAAAATCAAATATTTGTTCAAAGTTCGAGGAAAACCTTACTTACTTTTATACTTAACTATTGTAATAGGCAATATTTCAGCAACGGAATCGGTCGTATTATGGGTGATGTTTGTTTGGATAAAAAAAATGCTATCAAATAAAGTTTCACCCGAGGTCGCTATAGAAAGTAACACGATTCAAAAGCAACTAAAATATATGATTTCCCTCGAAGCAATGACTGGTGTGAATCGCCTCTATCTTATTTTCAATAGCAAATTCTGTACCACCTGTGTAACCACGTATAATTTTGTATTATTTTTGATAGCGTCCTTAACTTATAATTTAAGTGGTTTATTCAACACCAGCCAGTCGATCTACAAGAACACTCAACTCACGGAGTATTTGCTCCTGTGTATCTGCGCAGTTTTTCTTCAAAAGTCTTCGCTGGAAAACTTCTTCCGAAGTTTGAGCAAAATTGACGCTCTTTTCAATATCGAGGAGGATATTTCGATCGTAACTCCCAGAAGCGAGCACTCGATATTTTTATTCGTCATAATTGTATGTAACGTTTTGGATTTCGCATTTTCTTTTAAGTATTTCCGTCACCCGGCATACAACGTATACAGCTACGGTGTCTCATACCTCACGATAGCGGTGAACGACATCGAAATGCTCTTTTTCTGCACTCTGCTGGGAATGGTTTTGAAGAGGCTCACGATCGTCCACGCTCACGTAGCAAAGGAATATTCGGAGCTCAACAAATCCGATAGACTTACAATATTGACGAGGAGAATAAAGCTGGATATCTCAAGTTTGCATAAAATATATGAAAGGTTGCAGTATTCTTCGAGTGTGCTAGAATCAGTCATGGCGTTTCCGGTGTGTATTTCGATCGCTTAGTATAGGAGGCTCTGAATCTAACGCTCTCATTTTAGTCGTTTCCTCGAAATTTCTCCTACTCAACTCAACCTGAAGCTGAAAGTGAAGGATTGACCTTCAAAATTAATATTTTCGTAAATTCGGTAAAAATAATTTTTGAGGAGGAATTTTTGAGGGTTGAGTCGAGTGGAGGAGACCTCGAGGAAAAGACTAATGATCCGAGTATTAGACTATGTCATGTTCTAAGCCACTTATAAATTTTACAGTTACTGGTGATGTTCACGGCTTGTGGTATAGTCACCATTATGATGTTGAGGGGAATGTTGAACATTGATATGCTTGAGTACCTGTCTGCGGAGGTAATGAAGTAATGTAAATATAAAGACCTTTTAAGATGAATTACAATAGTGTGGAAAACTATTTTTACTTTTGTTGTTTTTCCAGGGTGTTCGATTTTTGTGGCTCTATGCTACGCTTAGGTGTATTAAAAATGGCATCCTTATTTTGATGCCCTGCTACTACGGTAGTTTGATAAAAAGACGAGCGAGAAGTATTCGGCACGAACTCAAATCAGGACTTTCTATGATGAAAACTGGTAAAATATTTAAAAAAAGTATTGTTAACAGCACTGTAGGTACGCGCATAACTTTAAGTTCAGGAGGGAGAGGAATTAAAGAAGGCATTGCCAGTCGGAGTGGGGGATGTTAGATTTATTTCCTAAAATTATAGTACTTATTATAAAAGCTGTACAACTCAAAAACAACTTTGTTCAGTTTCCTACATCTGAATAATTAGTTATGCATAAATTTTGTGTTCAAAATCAAATGGCGAAAGGATAATTAACTTACCGCGAGCGTGTGACGTTAATTTTCATTTCCCTCCAAATGAGAAACCAAAAAATTACATTACTCGAACAATTTCCTTCCAGATATAAGGAGGCGACGGCAATTAAAGGCTTTTTACCAGCTGACTCGTGATAATGAGTTCGCTTACACTCTGTGGGGCAACATCCGTCTTAACATGGCTCTACCGCTCAACTACTATTATATGTGCCTAACTTACTTCATCATTGTCGTGCAATTTGCTAAGTTTTTTGATTAATTTGACATAATAGCAGAGATCTCTTCTATATGTAAGCACACCTTTGTATTTTAACAATGTGTTGTCAACTTTAAGCTAGTTTAAAAAATGTACAAAAGGAATAAATAAATTGTCGTCCGTTTTATTGTACATATATATTTAAGTGAAATATTCGTATCAAACTTAACGGAAACATCACACACATAATATGTGTGGATGTTTATCTGGATAATAATAATATTATTAAGCAAAAACACCTACTTTAAGGAACTTTTTTTATCACCGATTGAGCTAAATATTTTAAATGAGGCTCAAATTTTGTCAGATGGGTTCAAAATTAATCCTAGATAATCTTCAAATATTGTGTATTTCAAAACATAAAGTATAATCTAATCACTCTTAATCACGTTTCACTCAGATTTTAAATCTCTTTCGTGTTTAATTAATAATCTCGTGTATCGTTATGCCAATTTTCCGGGAAGTTGTGACGACGAATTATCTTTATGGGGACTCCAATGAACGCGTAATTTGAATTCTCTGTCGTAATCATTTTGTTGGCTAGTATTATAATTTTAATTTTTTAAATATTATTTGGATTTTTTAAAATTCTGAATTCATTATAAAATTACAAGCTATATTTATTTTATTCAAACAACTTAAATCTACAAGATACCTTATTGGATGAATGAGTTTACATTAGGTACCTAACATTAAGATCAGTCAGATGACACATCGATACAAAAGATACATATAGCCGAACGTACACCTCCTCCTTTTTGGAAGTCGGTCAAAATCGAGGCGCGATTTGGCGATGGCGACAAAAAATTATTGAAATGTCAAATATCATGACGTCGAACGCCGTTTGAAGTATGAATTTTGTTTACTTATTAAGCGCGCGTTTCGTCTTGTCTCGTCTATGGTGTGAAGTTACCATTATGGTATCTGTGTGGTAAATCGTTTCGACAAAAAATGAATTATTATAATGTGCCTTTAGTGGTTTCCTATTTTGTTTTCAAAGTAAGCAGTTAATACGCAAAATCAAAACCACATTCATCGTAAATAAGTGGACGCTTTTATATAATATTGTAGTCGTCACGCGGAAAAAAGAAACAGTATTTTTTCGATAAGGAAAACTAAAACTGAAATTTAATTTACCCGGAAAGGCTCCGTCTTCATCCATCTAAATACGTTATGCTCTCGTATAATCTGGGGACTGTCAAAGTGACAGTGACGGCTGAAATGCTTATCTCATCGCCTCAATGCTAGTGAGAGCTGGCTTAAAAAATATATGATAATATTATCTAAAAGATGAAGGCAGTTTGAATGGAGCACCTTGCACCTTGAATTGATTAGCTTTATAATATGTAAAAAGCAATGATCCCATGAGCAAGCGCGAAGTAGCAGCGATTATACTATTATCATAATTTATTATCATCACAAAATATTCAGGGCCACGTTCATAACATAACCCTCAGTGCACCACGTGGGGTTTTATAAGTCCCAGGTATACAAAAATCCTCATAACTTTTTATAAATTGGTTTAGCATTTGCGTCACGCTGGGGTGAATGGTTAGTGGATATAGTATTGTGAAATGTGAAAAAATCAGTATTTCAAGGATAATATTTGAATCTTATAAGACTTAATAAGTATTTGTAGACAGGTATATAATAGACCAGATAAGTATGGCTTTGACAGAAGAATATTTAAAAACCGCAAAGACAACCTACGGATTCCAAGATATTCTCGTCAGCGCTTTCACGAATTTCTTGGCGAAGCAGCCCCTGGACCACCAGAAAAATTATCAAGAGAAGAAAAGCAAAAAATGTTGTAGAACTCGCATCCGAGCAACTGACTAACTCACACATACTCTCATAACTCATATGATGCGGTCACACGGTGCAAGTTGCTGCACCTCAGTAACAGCTGACTAGGCCAGCTCGCATGTCAGCTCGCACCGTGTAACTCACGCATTAGTTCGTACGGAGTGAATGAGTGAAGCTCATAATAATTATATTTCTTCAATTGACAAATCTATATATATAAAAATCAATTGCTGTTCGTTAGTCTCGCTAAAACTCGAGAACGGCTGAACGGATTTATCTTATCTTGGTCTTGAATTATTCGTGGAGGTCTAGGGAAGGTTTAAAAGGTGAGAAAATTTCGAATAATTGCCGGGAAAATCCTCAAAACAGCATTTTTCTATTTCCCATACAAACGTTTTCTAACGTAACCTTAAACCTATCAATGATAAATAGTTTATGGGTAAAGTTGTGTAATTGGAGGGCTAAATAAGCTTAAAAATTTGGCACAAAATATAAAGTTTAATTAAAAAATTGAAATATTATGTGCACACTGCACAGCTGTTTTGATTTAAGGGGTACCAGGGATTTTTACCCGACTGCCAGAAGGGTTATTTATAAAAGCTTTTGACACCAATTTTGTTGACATCGCGCGCTATAAACTGAAGTCCACGCGGACGAAGTCGCGGGCAAAAGCTAGTTATATATAAAATTCTTTGTAAGATAATGATGTCGGTACTAATAAATTTTATTTAAGTATATAAATTTAATTTAATTGCACGTGTTATGGCAGAATGTTAGAACTATTATAAGTAGTTAATAAGACCTAGTTTATATCAACAACTTTCTGGCAATAAAGACATTTGAATTTGAATTTGCCGTGTCTACAATTACAGAGGTAACTCCTTATTTTGTGGAAATATAGCTTACTTTCAGTTCTTACATCTCTATATAAATGTACTTTTGAAAATAAAAACAAGCATTATAAAATAAACTCCAAGTATATTTTTAAGTAACATTTTCAAACAAAGTGAATTAAGTAACAATATCTTTCTTATCTTAATAATAAATGTTTTTTATTATAAAAAATATCACTCATCAGCTTGTTGGTTTTTATCTTCATGCCAGCGTTATTAAATTATTTTAATTATAATGTAAAATATTTAACGTAGGCTCGAAATTAAAAGTCGTTTTGCAGACTTTGGGACGGAGTGATCAAAGACCCTTACAGAGTCAAACTCATTACTCGTAGTATTTTTAATTAAGCGCCTCAATTATTTACAGCTTAAAGAGATTTTCTCATTACTTTTATTTGTTATATTATTTCAATTTAAGTATTCAATAATATGAATAGGAATATAGGAAATGGACTTGCACTTTTCACAAAAAGCGGTAATATAAAATACGATTTTTTAACCCATCAATCTCCAAGCGGCACCCGGCAGTTGCATAACAATTGAAAATCTTTTGTTTCTGAGATTCCCACGATCGAGGTATCAAATATAAAATTAGGAGATAAATAAGCAAATGGGTCAGTCACTTGATGGAAAACAAATGTAACCGTCGACCATGAACACTCGCAACATCAAAAGAGTTGCAGATGCGTTGCCGGCCTTTTAAAAGGGAATACGCTCTTTTCTTGAAGGTATGCAGGTCGTATTGGTCATATTTTATTCAATGTGATCATAATCATTCCTACAGAATTTTTTATAGGATTAAGTAAATCGGGAATTATTAAATGAATTCTAATAATATGATAACCGATCGCAAAGATAAAATTAAACTCTGACTTCGAGCCAACTCAATCAGATTTATCCTCCGATAAATTATCAACTTTCTTTCTGTATTTAAATATGAATCATCTTTAATGTCATAAAATATAAATTTATATCCATACTTCCATACTTCCATACTAATATTATAAATGCCAAAGTGTGTCTGTCTGTCTGTCTGTTACCTCTTCACGCTCAAACCGCTGAACCAATTTTGCTGAAATTTGGTATGGAGATACTTTGAGTCCCAGGAAAGGACATAGGATACTTTTAATCCCGAAAAAAATGTACGGTTCCCGCGCGATAAACGAGTTTTTGCGTAACGGAGTTGCGGGCATAGTTTAATGATTGTTTTATGTTTAATGATCGTTTACTAATTTGTAACCTTCATAAAACAAACAAAACCTTTTCTAATTTCTTTAAAAATCTTTCGATGCTTGTAATAAAGAAGATTTAAAAATACTAATAAAAGCCATAATGGAATGAAATTTTAATAAAAACGCGAAAGTAATTCTGAACATCTGCTCGGACTTCCTAAAGGCAATTGTAGGCTATTGTGCGGATTTCGGACTGTGGGCTCTGTGAATCGAGCCTTGTTGTCTTACAATTTTGATCATTAAGTTGTCTGTATTTCGGAATTCAGTCTAAACTCTAAACTTATATATACGCTATCAGATAAAATAATTAATTTTCTATTATAAAGATAGTTTCTTGGCCATATTATCCCCAGAGATGTCGTTTAAAATACCAATTTTAATTTTACAATGTAATCTTTAAATTTAATCACTTACGGATTTAATCCAGAAGAATTTCTTATTCCCGATGACGTTTCGTCTGTTTTTCAGCGGCCGTAGTCACAGGTAGACTGCGGTGACAGACATCCAAGTGGCTGAAGTTGTTCAACTCAATAATTAAATATTATTATTATATTACGATTTACACAATTTTTTTTTAGCTTGATTCATGAGTCAAAACCTGATATCTATTATCTTAATTTATATTCGTTGTGATTTTTATCGCCTCATCTCATTTCATATAGTTCGTTAAATATGTAAAAGCTGTGTATATGATAACGTGAATTGTGTCCGAATTTACATAATTACAGCTCGTTTTCCCCTGATTAATATAATTTGCATGCGATTTCTGAAAACGATGGTATTGACGGATATTGGATAACATGCCTTTTATTCAAATTTAAAAATGTTTTCAAATATTTCGTCGAATTTTTGATGACTGTAATTAGACGAATTCGACGAAAATTTTTCACGAAAGTCTTTTTACAAAAATACCGAATAACAAATTAGTTAATCGCAACGGTTGTGGATTTAGTAATAAAATCTTTTATTTTTAATGGAGTCAAAATATATTTTTTTAATTGAGTGAAAACTAAACAATTGTACAAATTTTTTAGCAATAAAAATCAATAAGTGGGTAGGTATACCATGTTTATAGCCTTTTAGATTTATTTAATCTTTATTTGTGCAAACCACACATGTGTGGGTATAAAGGCCAGATTTTATCTTACTGCGAAACCAAAATCATTAAGGGAAAAGTTATTTGCAAGAGGGCTTTTAATTCAGAATAGCGGAAATTTTTAGATGTTGTTTTGGGTAACATTTTATTCCCTTGTATTGGAATTCATTTAATCTAAGGGCAGCTTAATAGAAGGAGAAATAAAAGAAATGTGGCGTTTTATTTTTATTTTCCGTTTGACAGTGCATTATTTCAACAGTGGTTGAAATAACGCAACAAAAATAATGAAAAATATAATACATAATATTTTGTTTTATTTCTCATCTCCTTCGGTACCTATTTAGAGCCTAAAGCAGGGGTTCCCAATCTTTTTCAGCCTGCGGCACACTTACAAGTCAATTTGTCATGGCGCCCTACTCTACCTATAAGCTATTACAAAAAGATACATAAATAAACACCTATGATTATATAGTTAGATTAAGCAGCTAAATAATAATAGACAGATATCTAATCCTGGCTGTTTTTGGCCTGGCTTGGCCTAAACATTAAAATGAAGCCTGCTTTGTTTATACAAAGCAGGCTTTATTTTAAATATTATAAAATAAATTCATATTATAAATTGATTTTATAATATTTGTGGTTATGGATAATGATGGAGGATCGATTCACGGCGCCCCTTTTGCCTTTCCACGGCGCACCAGCCGGGCTAGCACGGCCACCAGTAGAAATGCGAAAGTATAGACAAACTGTGAAGATAAACTTAAGGTGAAGTTCCGATCTTTTTTGAAAAGTGGCATTTTCATTGATTTTTGTCGGTTGCGATTAGCCGCGGACCGGAACGGACCTTAAGTTTATGTCCACAGTTTGTCCATTAGGGTGGAGCGATAATGTATGAAGAAAAATTTTTTTAAATTTTCTTCATATATTATTGTTGTTGTATAGTTGAGAAACTGGTAACTTCTTCGATAAACCAAAAACGGGATAACATGTCTCTTTTCGTGTTTTGACGACATATTGACTGTAATAAAGAGAAATACAAGGTATAAATTATATCGAAAATAGTATTTTATCAACAATAAGTGAACAGGAATTTAAAAATATTACTTACTGGAGTTTATTTTCTTGTGGGTAGTGCTTAAAATCACTGTTTCTCACAAGCAGAATTACAATAATAGCGCGCACTTTATGGCGTTCAGACAACGATTGAAAAGTGCAATGAAATCACCTCTCCTGCCTTAATCTCCCCATCTATCTGAGCAATATTCAAGCTTAAACAGTTACGAACGTAACGGAATACACATAATATAGTTCAGCGTTAATTTGGCAATATTAGAAGTTGGTGGTTTTTGACAAAGTTTTTCGAATTTCTCTAAAGTTCATGACGTTGGGGGCACCTCTAAATTTATAATGATCTAGATAAAATTTTGTATATATATTTGTGAACAGTAACAGCAACTTTTTATAGGTATGCCGAAACGAATATCAAAATAAAACATTTTTCGCTCCACCCTATTGTCCATACTTTCGCATTTCTACTGCTGGGCGTGCTAGCTCAGCTGGGCGCCGCAGCGCACAGTTTGCGAACCCCTGCCCTAAAGTTTGTACAGGCATTGGTAATATAATTTACAATACTTACGTGGGTTTCTTCACTTGTTAGATAGGATCGGATAGATCAGAAAAGGCCGAAACTCAAGGTATACAGGTCAAAATAATTATATACTTAATATGACAATACAACGTTTCCCGGGTCAGCCAGTAATATTTAAATATTTAATTCAACAAGTACCAATTTTGAGTCCCTAGTTTCTGCTTGATTTCCATATTCATCTCATGTCGTCTCAATCTGGCAACTCATGCATTTCCAGATGCATGAATTACCAGATTGCTATGTTAAAAGACCTAAAGAAATGCACCTGCAGTTGTCAACCATACATTCCTATAACTATCATTACTCACCCAAAGATATTAATAAACCGGTTAACTCGGCGATCAGTTATCTGCATACAAACGCGCCAGTCACTGTATATTTTACGGGGAACATATTTTATTCCGTTCCGTGCGCAGCTAACGTGAAACCTAATTTCATTTTAATGACCACGAACCGGCGGGACCGCTGATACGATCTCGCCATTTACTCCCTAACTTGGCAGCTATCTTCAAGATAAACCATGTTCGGTAAATTGTATTTTCGCCCGCTTTTTTGCGGCCAATTTATAAAGTGGCAAAGTTAAATCGTTTGTTTATAGTCTATCATGCTGTAAAGTTTGTGAGCACTTGGTGTTTTTCTTACAATGGCCGTGTTCGTCGGCGTAATTTTTAGCGCATTCGCTGCAAAACCTAGTTATTGCGCATGTCCAAATCATGTCATGCCATGGCAACGACAACTGTTTACGACTTGACATTTAACCCAATTGCAATTTGTTGTTGGCGTTGCAATGAACAAACCAGTGAGAGAGCCATGCTTCGGCACGAATGGGCCGGCGCGACTGGAGAAATACCACGCTCTCACAGAAAACCGGCGTGAAACAGCGGTTGCACTGTGTTTCACCGAGTGAGTGAGTTTACCGGAGGCCCAATCCCCTACCCTATTCCCTTCCCTACCTTCCCCTATTCCCTTCCCTTCCCATCCCTACCCTCCCTGTTACCCTATTCCCTCTTAAAAGGCCGGCAACGCACCTGCATCTCTTCTGATGCTACGAGCAGTGCCGTAAACAGTCTTTTTTGCGCCCTGTGCGAGCTTCTACAACTGCGCCCTTGCTTTTTTAGATATTATTATATTACCCAAAGCAATGTATAGGTCTATTTTACTGTTGGAATCGTGCTCTAGGGGCGCAGCGGGAACTATTAACGGGAGCAAACCGAAAAAATAATACTCCTGCCTGGTTTGGCCATTTTTGCGCCCCCCAGAGTCTACACCCTGTACCTGGGCACCGGTAGCACCGCCCTATTTACGGCACTGGCTACGAGTGTCCATGGGTGACGGAAGTTGCTTTCCATCAGGTGACCTGTTTGCTCGTTTGCCCTCTTATTTCATAAAAAAAAACAATTAAATTTTTAAATTTTTCCAAGTGATCCATATCCATATTTTCCAAAATAAAATAATCAAACACTATCATAGTGTTAAATAAAGTATTTGTGCGGCTGTTAGACAATTTAGGCTTATGTATTTATGTTTAGCTTTTATTATTTTAATCATGTATAAACAATTAAGACGTTGTTTACGACTTGACCAGCAACTTGTTATGGCGTTGCCATGACATCTTTTGGACATGCGCAATAAAAGGTTTGTTCAAAAAAAAACGCCGACGAACACGGCCAATGTAGAGCAATGTAGGGCGACTAACCCTAAAACTAAAGTGTCGATTTTATAATTCATTTTTATACTTGAAAATAAGCCCCGAATTGTTTCATTTTCTAAAATTAGATACTACATTATATTGCCGAGAATTCGATCTGAGCAATAACACGATATCTTAAAATTTTCTCGATAGAAAAAATCACAAAGATGCATCTAATTTTCAGGAATTTTTCATTTATTGCCATAACCGTGCATTGAACTAAGTTAATATTTAAACACATTGTATAAAATTCTATCATTGAGCGATTGACCTAGCGGATTTTTAAAATGTTGTATATTTATCGAGTTATTGAGAAGAAACTAATTTGGTGATGAATCCGCGTTGTTCTTTTTCACCTGGCATATGAAAGACGGACGCGAGTGTGAAGAGAGAAAGACGATGTTTGATTTTTGGGGTTAGTCGCCCTCTTAATGTAGTCTAGAATTCTATTATTTTCTTTGAGTTTCATGTGTGATGCCTTCTATGATTACATAAGTCAGATATTACTATTCTAACAATATATTTTCTTCATATTATACTCATTTCCTATTAATTCAAAATATATTATTGTGTTTATTTTATAATCAACGAGACGTATTTGAATAAACCATTGTAACAATACGTGTAACTGTGATAAACATCAACTGAAATAATTGTCCTTCATTGTAATTCCAATTTTGAGCATCCCAAATAATTAGCTTCATAATTAAAGGCGAAATGATTACCCAATTTTCCGCTAGCGACTCCCCACAATAACGATTGTTGTTAAAAATTAAATTTAGGAGAGGTACCTATCCCTACTAAATTTTAGCAACAGTCGGTATAATTAGATTTAAGAATCAATGATTTAATACTGAAAGTTTGGCAAATATGCAGGAGCTCAAATTATACTATAAAATTATAATAATTATTTTGTGTTCTGTTAAGGTAGTCAAGACTTAAAATATTAACTTGCTGAATACTTGCTATAGTATGGCAGTAAATTAAGTTGGCGGCGGCGTTATTACCGCCCCTTGTTCAGGCGGCTCACCGTATCTCGGTTCCGTAGCAGAAGTGACGTACAAACGCTGGATTATTTTGTGTCCACCTAAAATCTGTGCGACAAAGGATTATTGCAGAATAACCGAAATCGGCCCGCACACCGTTATTAGTCAAGTGCTCCAGATAAGGCGCTTTGTGCCGAATTGCTCCAAGAAATGAACCAAGCAATAAACTAGACATAAACTTTGAGCTAGCATAATAAAATTTCGCTCCTCACAAAATGTGTTTCGCTATATAATAACTGGGGTATGAAAATATTTTTCTATTTTTAAGCAGCAATATTAAGTCTCAAAGCGAATTCCGCAAAATATTGAGATTGCTTGGATCTTTACCTTCAGATTCCAGGATGCTTTTTTCTTTTTTTTTTCACTACGGCTCGAACTCGACATTTAGTTTATAATTTATTTAGACTCATCGTTTTCTGAAGAAACTTCCCTGCGAAAATGTTAAACATACGATAAAAGTGACAAAACAAGGTTAAAAACTACGAAATTCGGTAAAAGGTCAGGGAACAGTAATACTATCGTCAATTCGGATTAATTGGCTATTAATTTTTATTCATACTCAGGTCGACCGCGTAATGGCGTCGGCGTTCGCTAAAATGAATGAACATGCGGACTCCGGGGCTCGACCTTAATATCGTAAAGCGATAACCGTTATTTTTCATACAAATACCGGAGGCATATTGCGGGGGTCAATTTAGATTATCGCCTATCAAATATGTGAACGAAAATATGAAAATGATGTGTCGAATCCGATCAGTGTCCTCTGTTTTTGAGGACACATTGCTCCGTTGAGTTGCACAGTCGCAGCTTCGAAGGTCCGATGTCTTAAATAGATCGATTTTATACAATCGCATATTCAGACGGCAGGTGAGTAAAAGGCAAACTTTGCTATTACCGTCATATTTTTTTATGTTTTAAGCTCTGGTTTCCTCCAAGAGCGGTGCCGTCGTGTGGCGGCCGTGATGCAGCGGTGAATGACGACACTAGAACTTTGTCTATATGAGCGGGTATGGCGCGGATTCCTAGAGAACGGTGATTGTGTCTGCTCTTTAGGAAACCGCGCCATATTGCTTACATGGACAAAGTTCTAGTGACGTCATTCATCGCCGTATTGCGGCCGCTGCATGACGGCGCCGCTTTTGGAGGAAGCCAGGAGCTTTAGCACGTCGACGCAACGCAGTTCGCGATGCTACGAAGCGATGTAGCTAATACTACTATACTATCTATATATATAAAAATGGAATTTCAATTGTGTTAGTAGCGCTAAAACTCGAAAACGGCTGAACGGATTGGTCTAATTTTAGTCTTAAAATATTCGTAGAAGTCCAGGGAAGGTTTTAAAGTGACACGAAGATCACCGGGTCAGCTAGTATACTATAATATTACTACTGTAGCCAGGGAGCCTAGCTCTCTACTAGCACTGTCACCATGGCCATAGGCAAAATACCTAAGTATTTTGCCTATGGCCATGGTGACAGTGCTAACATAATCTAGCAACGCAAATCTCCGTTATTGTGAATTTTTTACCATAGCTGATAGCGCTTGTTTTTTAATTTTAAAATATACTCACCGTACAAGGCATAGGCTGTATTTCCAGTTTCACGTATACCGTATCCCATTTTAAAGCATCACGTTTAAATAAAGTTCATAAATAGACGATTGAAATAAATAGGCTCGTTAGGTGATTGTGACACAGCCAATAGGAGCATAATGTTGGTTGCGCGGAGTTTTTACGAGCTCGTATAAAACCTGATATGACAATGTGTCGGCTGCGATTATCGCGATGCTATAAATTATGTTGAAACGGGCTCTCTCCTTTTTTATAAACTTTACAGAGCTAGCGCTTGCCTTTCGTGTTTAATTTCAATGCAAATTAGTTGAGAGTCGAGACAAGATATTATGAGGAGCGTGTACTGCCAAGTTGGAGCTAATACAACTCGCATGCCTAATTGCTGGTCAAACTTGTTGGTGAAACAGGAAAATATTATGTGGGATATCTTCACGCAGGTATCCTACATACTTCTTCCTTTACTAATATTTCAATTACCCTGTGAATTTCTGTTCCTTATACGTGTTCACAATAAATCATTTTAAGCATTTCTCGAGCGTGCATATCACAGAGATGAATCAAGGTGCATATAAAAACTTTTGTTCGTAAACTCATATCCAAACTAATATTATAGAGCATGACTGGTGAGACATGATCAATACTTAAAAAGAGTACTCGGTACTCGATTCTCATTAGAATTATGTAATAAAATTAGGTACTTAATTTTTTACTCCCTTTAAAAAAATGAATCATGGACACTTAGTAACCTCCCGCGCGCGGTGTCCATACGTTGGGTAAATAATTATTTAACTTTAAGTTGGTACTACTAATATATATTCTGTGCTTTAAGCTACATTTACTCAGTGATCAATTGATATTATTATTATTATTTTTTTTTTCAACTAATATAATAGCCAAATATCACGTCCTCGAGTATTGAACATGTCTCACCAGTCACGCTGTAATTGCGAAAGTGTGTCTGTTTGTCTGTCTGTTACTTCACAACCAACCTCTGAACCGATTTTGCTAAAATTTTCTTGTTATGTTTTTGTGAAATAGAAAATATAAACTAGTGTATTTTTTTTAAACTAATAAAAAATAAAAGAAACATTTCGTTAACTTATTTTAATTTTACAATAAATATGTGCACAGTTAACAAGTAGCATTTAAAATAATATGTCTATTTATACAAGTTACAACTATTTGGTTATTATAAGCATTATCGTTATTTATAACTCGAGATACATAGGTAGGTATTATTATTTAAAGTCAAAATATAGCTTTAAAAAATTAACAGAAGTTTAATAACTTATTATCATCAACAAATATATTTCAATCAAATATTAATTAAATCAACCACAGGTTTTGTAAAGTTTTTTAGGTTTTCTATTCTATTAAAGTAAATTGAAGGTTTTTAAAAAATAGTCTTAATTGTACGCACAATTATACTCGTAACAGAAACAAAATCATTTTGAGAAAATTAAATAACTAACTATAATATATTCACTAATAACACAGTGTAAATAATATACAGTAGACCATCTTCATACTAAACCACCCGATTCCTGAAACACACATTTGCGCAGGTAGAGAAACAAAAATTTGCACACGCGCAAAACTTAACCCTGCGTGTTATACTTCAATCTGAGTTACAGTGCTCCCAAAGTGATAATGGGCATAGAAATTTTTGTAATTTTTCGGCAACGGTCGTAATTCCCGAGCATCGGAAGACGTCGCTGCAAGCTTTGTTTTAATCTTAACTTTAAAAAGAACAGCGCTTTGCAGCGACGTAGAGGCGTCAAACGTTGCTTGAACGTTATCATGGTAACGCTGCGATAGCTTCCCGGTGAGTTATAGCACTTATTGATGGACCAGCGACAGCGGACTGCCACCGGCTATATAATATGACGAGCTTTTGCACGCGGCTTCGCTCGCGTTAAGAAGTGTTATTATATACAAACATTCATCCCCTATTTTAATCCTTTGAGGTTGGAATTTATCAAAATCCTTTCTTAGCGGATGCCTTCGTCATAACATATACCTGCATGCAAAATTTTAGCCCGATCCGTCCAGTGGTTTGGGCTGTGCGTTGATAGATCACCATGTCAGGCAGTCACCTTTGAGTTTTATATAATATATAATATATAGGTATTTACTCTATTACTTCTATTTCCTTTGAACAAGGTGCAAAATGCAAGTCATTGTTTGGGGCTCTTACGTTTCATAGATTTGGGTGTTTTCGTGATTACGTCAAGTAGCCTAGATATGCATGCGCATTATTAATTTGGGAGTATTGTACTATACTGTATGATATAATGTTTAAAATACACTCACCTTTATGTACAATATTAAATTAGGTACAAGTTTTTATCCTACAACATATTTACGTGGAAGCACACAGAAAATCTTAATCTTTTATTTTTATATTTTTAAGCTTGTTAAATTTTATAAACATACATTCACTTAAAAGTTAGAACAGAGTATACCAGTGTAATAAAATTGATGATTATGTATTTACATTTCGAATCATTTTGTAATTATTTAACCAAAGTTATTGACTTAATAAAACAAAACTATTTTTAAATAAATAAAAATAGAAATGACTTAATATAATATATTATTTATATCTAATATTTTAGGATGAAATGACAAAATTTCCAAATATTATGTTTCATAGCAGGAAAAAATTAAACCTAATTTTTATTTTAAACTTTTGTAGTTCCGAATACATAATATTGATCTGATTGCGTAATAAAATATACGTATAATCATTATCCTATATAGCTTACTAAGTATACAAAAACCTTAAAATTTATACTTAAGTCCTAATATCTACACACTTATAAACTATTTACAAGTATAGGTATTGAGATACGTTTAAGTAAGTATTATATACATTTAGGAAATTTGAAAATTAGATTATAAAAGTAGCAGGGGTGTAACTCAGTAGGTACAAATAAACCCACAAAGACATTTTGATAGTTTTTATCGTTGTTCAATACTTTTATTACAATAAATTTTTAATTGGAATTCACGAGTAATCTAAGTTTATTGTCAAACCTTGATTAATTAACAAATATTTTTCGACAAAATATCAACATTGCTAAAATCCGTATAGCTGCGATCGCTTTTTGCTCTCACAAAGCTATGAATGTTTTATTTCGCTCGCATCTCGTTTCATTGATTATGTTTTGTATAACATTGCCATTTTAAAGTAACGAATATTCGATGCAATACCTCGTATGGAAGAGATAGGAATTTTTAATTCTCGCCAATAGGAGTACATGTTTTATTTGGTTACATTTTCGCACTACAATTTGCCTGAAGTAATTGAAAAACTGCTTGCACAGAAGACTGTATCAATATATATATTTTTAATTTCAATTACGTGTAAAATTTTCGTCATATTTTTTTTAACAAAATATAATATATTTCAACTAAGTAAGATCAGTTACGATATTCAGAAAGAAAAGCGTCGCTTGTACCTCCATAGCTGGTCCGGTCCGTTGTCTACGATATGTTTTGTTCCTAACGTTCTGTCACACACTCGTATTCACGTGATGGGCGAGCACGAGCCCTCGTAACACTTAAGGCCCGGCTCACACGTTCCCCTGAACCCGCCACAGTCCTCGCCCAATGTTCGCGCACACACTTTACAGCATCTGCAACACGAAAATAGTCAAAATTAAAATCATTTTCTTTTCTCTCAATTTTATTTGCGATCAGTCTTTTAACTGTAAGCACATCATACTATATAATATTGTGTATTAAGTATTATAATAATTACACAAAATATATTTATTTGACGTTATTATAAACCTACAAGGATAATTACCGCGTGGCCAAATTGGAATGCCACCATAATATTATAAAACGTCTCTTGTGATTCATAGTCTGACGTCTATGTAGTGCTCTTGATGAATTAATGATTTGGAACTATGTGTCAGTAGGAGTAATGAGAATGTTGTTATTTTCATTTTTGCCGTCGTCGCTCATGCCTATATCTTTAGTTGTGCGTGTCATTGACATACAGGTTTACAATTAATTAAAACTTTTAAAAGGCTTTATTTTTTCATAATAATATAGTAGACCATGTTATGTAGTATTGCCTCAAATCTCTGAAACTTAAACTAACTAAAAAGTAATTACAAACTATTTTACAACCATTAAAATACCATGACATTAAATACATTTACGAAATTCTTATAGTTATTCTAATTATTATTATTATTTCAAACAGTTTTTTCAAACTTATTTTAATGTAAATCTCATTCATTAGAAATGCGAACTGTTTATGTAAGTGCCCGCGATTCTCAGAAATGTAAAATTAATAATTGTCCTGTCACTTGTCTGCCAACAGAAAAAGTAGGGTTTCATTTGATATTTTATTAGGAAAATTTTACAAAGCTTACTATTATAGCTACAAAGTTTACGAATAATTATATTATTAATATTATGGATAGAGTGAACTCCTATTTTGACGACATTATGTACCTGAATAATAAATAATATAATGATAAATTATTATTAGAATGATCAATGAACTTACTGTATGCAGGTACCTATGCACTGTTATCTCTATAATTTTCTATCGAGCTAATAAAGTTTCATTTGGATCGTTATCTAAAAAATGCAGCGTCTCATTATTATCGATTGGCCCAATTTTTGTAGCTCTATAAAATATAAAGTTTAAAATATATTAATACGCTCTTAATATTACTATTTTGAACCCAATAATAACTATCTTCTTTACATATTTTATTAAGGCCACTTTACCACAAATTTTTAAGGTTATTCTTGCAACAAAAATCAATAGCAATCATTTGCCATTTAAACCAAATAAGAGTAATCTAAAGGTTATATTTGTTAAAAAACAACCTCGATAGGGTCGTGTCAAACACTCCCCAAAATAAATTACTCGGATCCTCCTCATGTGATATCTACGGACCCTGAAATGCCAAACGTAAGACGCAGATATACGTTGATTGAAGTGAACCAATACGTGTCAGTAATTCAGAATAATAATATATTATTTGGTCTGTTATACTTGTTCACTCAGGTGAGTAAATTATAGCTATGCAGGCTGCTATAATATAATAATTATATAATATTATGCTATATATAAACATGTTGGAACGTTATAGTTCCTTATAGCGCGTTGCGCTTTGGGCTAGACTGAAAAAGTTGTAACGACACTTTTTTTATTAGTACTTGCATGCTAGGGGCAGAGGGCATTGATAGTATTTCTGGGCGTCAGTAGATGTCTTTTTTTTAATATTTATTTTGAGTGTATATATACAGGTTTTTTGAACATTACAAATAACTTCGTTCCATTCGGGTGTCCCTTGACACCTCTCAATTTTTTTTCTTGAATTTTGTTTTGTAATTGTATCTATTTTTGCTTCTCTGTCTGTGCACAACATTATTACTCTCGTAGTAACTACTACTGTACAAATTGTACAACTACTTTATTATTTTAATGATATGATAGTTTTTTTCACGATTATTTTTATCATTAACAATAGTTAATGTTTTAAAAGAATGTAATCTAGATTCTAGACGGTATTTACTGAACTTCATCGAAATCATATCAAACAGAAGAATTGCTACTATTAGAGCAATTAATGATGATCAATTAAAACTGATGATGGAAATTTCGTATTGTTCTAGCATTATTTAAACCGAACAACGCAAAAGCTTGTAGCTTTTTCGTTTCGATCTGGTTCTACAATTATCTCTCTGAATAGAATCTCATGTTTCTTGTTGCCTGCTTGTTTAGACTACAATTTGTAAAATATCTTTTAACTTCAGCATATTGTGAACATATTCATTACTTACTTTAAAGAGTGATATAGAGCTTCTCAATTACTAAGATCAAACCAAAAGAGGAATGAGCACAGTTTCTATTACCATTTTCGTCATAAAATTAAAAGAAAAAATGATCTGTTCATATGAAAAATGACCGATGACCATCGGAAGTTTTCTGTAGACCTTTTCATTGTGCACAATACTAGTACATTATTTTGATAAATCTCGTAGAGTTCAGTCTGCGTTTGCAATGTAAGCGAAAAAAATGTAATTATTTACGACATCATATTATAAACATCAAAAATAACAGTATTTCTCCACTATTTAATTAATAATATTATACTTATAAACCTTACTCTTCAATCACTCTATGTAATAAAGAAAACGGCATCAAAATCCGTTGCGTAGTTTTAAAGATTAAAAGGATCAAAGGGACATAGGGACAGAAAAAGTGACTTTGTTGTATACTATGTAGTGACGCTTAGGCATTTAGCTGGCTAATTTTACTACAATGCCTGCGACATAATAATAAAAATATTTTATTTACATTTTATAAAACCCACGCCCACTTGTATTCACACCTGAGTATCTCATAATATTATATGAAAAGATCCGTCCATAAATAGCTCTATTTTTATTTATTTTTTAATGAAATAAGGGGGCAAACGAGCAAACGGGTCACCTGATGGAAAGCAACTTCCGTCGCCCATGGACACTCGCAGCATCAGAAGAGCTGCAGGTGCGTTGCCGGCCTTTTAAGAGGGAATAGGGTAATAGGGGAAGGTAGGGATGGAAAGGGAACGGAATAAGGGAGGGTAGGGAAGGGAATAGGGTAGGGGATTGGGCCTCCGGTAAACTCACTCACTCGACGAAACACAGTGCAAGCGCTGTTTCACGCCGGTTTTCTTTGAGGACGTGGTATTTCTCCGGTCGAGCCGGCCCATTCGTGCCGAAGCATGGCTCTCCCACGTCTAAAATCTATTACAATATTACAAGCAGTTTCTGGTTCAGTTGTACCTAATGAGTAATGTGTGTAAAAATCCAAGGTTAGACCTCGTTAAGAATAAGCTAAACATAGCCTAGAAAATAAAAAAGTTGTGTTTCATCCGAGAGTTTATGAAATATTATCCGAGAGTAAGATAAATATTAAATAGGCTTTAATAAGAGAATGCTATGCAGAACATTCGCAGCGGCGCAGTGCTAATATAATATATCTGCATTGGCTTAAGTCCTTGTTTATTTTAGCTCATTTTACAGGTTATATTAACAGGGAGTTTGTTTAAGTTATAAGGTTTTTAACAACGCTTTTTGCTCGGTGTCGTTTTATAACTGTGTTTTCCTGTTTATTCAGTAAATTATAACTATATTTTATATTTTACTGAATCATAATCTAAGGGCCAATCCACACGTACCACAACCACACGACATCACAACGACAAAATGTCATCGAGCAGTGTGTGTGCGTGAATCGTGTCGTTGCAGCTTTTTGTAGTTGCGTTGTGGTACCGACAAAATGACGACGTGGTTGCGTTGTCGCCAGTGGTTGCGATGTGGTCGGCCGTGGTTGCGATGTGGTACGTTTGAATGGTCTAGTTCATTTACAATACGAAATATACGCCCGATGACATGATGTGGTTGTGGTTGTCGTGTGGTTGTGGTACGTGTGGGTTGGCCCTTGTTGCGTAATATTTTGCATTATAGTTATTTTGCATTCCCTCTTGACAGGGAATGTCAATATTTAGCAAAATACAATATTATATTTCAGCGCCCATTACACCAGTAATTTTTATTAACTTATTTGTGTCGAAGCATCGCTGGCCACATATAATAAGGCGATTACCTAATACGTAATCACTTAAGACTAGCGAAGGCGAGATTAACGAGCTATCACATTGTTTCGCGTTATAGCTAATGGTATCATTACCTCGTAAATGATATCTGACTAATGTCGTAAGGGCCCCCATTCACATATTACGATATATCGTTACGATAATGAAGGACGTAAGTGAAGTACGACTATACTATACTTACATTCTTATTTTACGCAATAAATATTGTGAAATATGTATTTATCAAAACACTCATAATTGATTTTTAAGGAGAACCATTTCTTAATAATAATAATTAGCCTTTATTATAGCCGTTTTAGGACATGCCACACAAACAAATGAATTATTTTATAAATTATGAAACAAAATTAAATAATGACTACCTACTGAGTATTATTATTTTATATAGACCTACTCTCAAAATATATAATAGCTCCCACACCGGTTTCGGTGACGTTGGCCGGTTTAATTGAAAACCAGGCCAGCTACACAGGAGTAATTTTATAGTGCCCAAGTGTGTGCGCAGTACACAAGAGCACTCTAGCCCTTTACTCTCATAACCCAGTGGGACGGAAGACCGACACGACTGGCGAGAGATCAGGCGCAGGACCGACTTTTTACATGCCCATCCAACGCATGGATCATCTTACTTGTCAGACAATCAGATGATTAGCCTGCATTGTCCTAACCAAACTTGGAAATAACATGTTTCCAACGCGGGAATCGAACCCACGACCTCCGAGTCAAGAGCCGCGCTCTATACCACTAGACCACGGAGGCGTTAACCTCGTTAACGTCTCAAAATATGATCTCCCAAGAACGTTGTTAGTTTCCGTGTTATTTTTGTGTCTGAAACGACAGACTCGACGCCTACGATCAATCGCCAAAGCGTAGGCCCCTTAAGGAATACGTAGGCGTCTTATATTATATTATTATTTGACATAAGATCTTGAGATGCTTCCAATTAATTGTTGGAGTACCTATGGAGAATTCCGACAGCAAACTATATTATTGATTTCGTGTAAGATGCAGTCATTGTTAAATGGATACTGCGAATGAACATGATATACAAATTGCGCCTCGACCTGTCTTGGTTTAGCATCTGTTGGTCAATAGACCATTAAATGTTACGGTTAAGAGTCCGGGTGTTATCGCAATTCTTATACAAACGTAATACCAAGATCATTTCCCATACGAGAATATTTACCTTATTATTTGAGTTATTATTCAGCTTATGATAGTAATTACCTAGGTGAGTACAAAGATTCACTGCAAAATATTTACATACTTACCAAAAATATGAACGATTACAATTTAGTACTTGTAAATATTGTTTATACTTATATATACTTGTAAATATAACTTTACGTGATAAAGTGTAGTGTGATTGTGTGTGTAAATGTGTAAATAATATATATTAGGATAAAATTGTTCGGCGTGCATCTGTTGTCTGTTTGCCATAACACAAGTTTTTACTTAGCATGGGATTAGACGACGTGATGTACGCTACCTAGCTTTTATACTATTGTATAATATTATTGTATGCTTAATAAAGAATTTAAATTTGAATTTGAAATATTGTAATCGTTCATATTTTTGGTAAGTAAATATTTTTCTGCATCCGGACAATTAAATTTTCCGTGTTGGTATTATGGTTTTGATGCAGTCTCGTAATAACAAAACAAGAAATTATTATAGTAATATTTTATTAATTTTAAACGTCTCGTTCCACGTTACCAACATGTTCTAGACTCTTAAAATTATTTTTATTGCTATCAAACAAACTACTGAATTTTAAAGACGTAAAAATTAGTGGAAATCTAATTTATTTCTTAGAAAACTCTAAAATACATTCACTAAAATACATTTCACACCTGAAAATTCAAGACTAAATAGGGACACTTTAAATTCATATCATTTGATCTTGGCGAGTCCTTGATGTTCTTAGAAAACAAAGGTCATGGCCAAGGCTACGAACTTTGTGGGTCGCACGGGTGAGTAGTCACTAATATGATTTCCATGATCCATCCGTAGGTACTTCAGTATCATCATTCATTGTAGGTATCAACTTTTCAAAAAAATGGGATGATTCTTCGCGTTCGATTTGAATTCGAAACAGTTACTATTGGTCAACTCTAGGCGCAGCAAGCGTTTATTGGTTGTTACAAAAAAATTTCGAGTCAAAACACATATTATAACCCAAGAGCCAGCGACAGCGACTTTTGTCATTTTATATAAGCTGAAGGTTTTCCTGTATATAAGGAAGAACGACCAGCAACTACGGAGTTTCGGTCGCGGTTACTTTAAAGTTTAGGAGGTACCAGATCTGATGGTCTGCTTGAACTTCGCTAAAGTATAAGCTCAATTTTTACCTTATATCCTTCGAGGTAGCTGTAGAAATCTCGTCTTCCAATCCCAAACATTTTTGGCACTCAAGTATTAGATTTCGCGGTGGTCTGGCAGTCCACTGCCAGTCACCCCTCAAGTATTAGATTTCGCGGTGGTCCGGCAGTCGGAAGCAATTGCTGTCATAAGTGTCTGGCAGTGGGGGGTGAGATATCTACTGCTACCCGAAAGAAAATTAGATAAAAAATTGAGCCTTAAACTTTGTCGAAGGTTAGGTGGACCTTCAGAACTGGATACCTCCTGAAGGAATCACTACAGAAATTTCATTATTTATATTTTAACTATTTTACCTGTATAGGGGTCATATACAGGAATACTTTCAGCTTTTATCAAATGATGAATGTCTGGATGTCGCTGTCTTTTGGGTTATATGTGTTTGACTCGACATTTTTTGTGTCAGCCAATAAACGCTTGCTGCGTCTAGCGTTGACCAATAGCAACGCGGTTTCCGAATACGAATCTAATGAGACCTATGAATCATCCCGCTGTAAGACCTGATAATTATTTTGTCGCTAAGTTGATACCTACTAAGTATATTCATAGAAATCTAAACTTACTTTTTAAATGTATATTTAATAGACAAAATCAAAACTATTTTTAATGCTTTTTCAAAAACCGAGGTTCTATGTTCTGCTGTATATATTTATTCAAAATAGTTTTGATTTTGTCTATTCTTGAATTTGTCTGTTCTATTACTTCTAGGGAATAGAACAATCAAGAACCCATTATTCAAATTAATCTGCTCGCTTTCTAGCTGACAAATGGGATCCACTAAATCAAATCTCTCGCTGGGAATTGTCCAGGCCAATTTGACCTTTAAATGTTCATGAAATTATGTATTAATTACGTCCAGGGAAAAATCTAACTTCAAAAATTTCAGGCTTTTTTTTATTTAATATAATATTTGACATACAATTTTATTTTATTTAATTGCCTTTATGTTTTGCATTTTTTTCCTTCTCCAGAAGCTTTAGGCCATTCTTGATAGTAATAATAACGACGTTCGAAAAAAATCGGCTAAGTGCAGTTTGACTCGCGCGCGGAGGGTTCTGTACCATTATAGAGCAAAAATAGACAAAAAATTGTGTTTATTGTAACGGAGCTTATTCATATATTAATTTTATTTTGTTTTAGTATTTATTGTTATAGCAGCAACAAAAATACACAATCTGCAAAAAAATCAGAAGTGTTATAGCGGTCCTTGAATTGCAGCTTGGAGACAGAGAGACAGACGGACAGACAACCAAGACTTAGTAATAGGGTCCCGTCTTTAACTTTTGGGGGCGAAACCCTAAAATATACGGAAGTTCACGTTGAGTATTGCATTGTGCACGTGGTATCTCGTTTTTAAGTTCGTATAGTTAACTTTTTAAGCCTAGCTCATAATCATGCAGCAAAATATGTCAGAAAACGACAAGGTCAGCTTTCAGTAAATCAAAGTGCCCAACCTGCAGGGGTCCCACACCACGATGCCTAGGCCCGGGCACCCGCTGGGCTCGAGCGCCTCGCACTCCCGCGGGTTGCACACGCAGTCCCACCCGCGCACCAGCGCCACCGCCGCCACCAGCGTCATCATCAGCCACCGTCGCATACTGCTCACATCACGCACGAGCTCGCCGCTCTATGCTGCTGACATTGCTCATTCTCGTGGATGCTCTGAAACAAGGAATAGAAAACTTCTTTTATTAGGGCGAGCAAAGCGAGCCCTAGTATATCCCACAACCTGAGCGCTTTTGGTACACTTTGCGGAAAAGCTGTCACGCCTATTGATTTATGCTCATAGCAATTTTTATTTATATGTAGATGTGTTATCATCGGTCAGTCAAGGTTTGGTTACTATTAAAACACAAAAAACTGCTTTCAAGGTTATTATCACACAGAAAAACGACGTGAGCCCTCACAAAGCTCGGTTTCTAGATAGTATAATTATTTTTAACATCCTATGCTGTCACACTGCTGGGCAAATTTTCGCCCCAAGGTTTCCATTGCACTCGCTAAATAACATAAACTAACAGATATCCCACGCTACTGACATAAACTATACTATATATATACTAACTGTATCTACAATGTAAGCTGTAAGGTTTTAATGATGTAGAGCTCGAAATAAAAGACGTATTAATAGTATTATAATTCATAGTTACATAGGAACAATTTTATCTACACCAATTTCTTTGCGCCTTTTGCGTCCCATACATACAAGTTTCACTATCCGACAAACATCCGTCAAAGTTACATAAAACTGTAATAAGGCGTCGAACGTGGCCAATTAGCAACATCAGCCTTTGATACAATCAGTCACCCAGGAGCCACACACTCCCAATTGCTCGGGGCGTTGAGATTAACTCAATTGCTCACAATCAGCAGGGGCATTACTGCTGCAAACATGAATAATATGCAGGCCCTGAGCTCGGAACCAACTTGAATAATAATCAGCCCCTGCGTACTGACGCGATAGATCGCGCTAAGCTAATCATTTACATTTAGATCATGAAAGTCTAATTCGATTACTCACGATGAGACGGTGTACGTCAGACGTCAACATTTTGTTTGAGCTGCGACTGCGTCTACTTCGGATTATTTTGACTATTAAAAATAGGTGTAATGCTAAGTACTCACATACGGTTTTACTCGATCGAGCAATCACGTAGAGTCAAAACTACGGCTCGACCTTTCGTCCACATATTCAGCATTACTTGATAGTTTTACTCCAAACCGAGTAAAAATTGTCGTGTGAACCGCAAAACTAGCATTACTCGATTACTCCAAATCGAGTAGCCGACTCGATGCGACTTGCGAACTTTCAAGCTGTGAGTTTTGCGGTCCACACGGTAGTCTTTGCTCGATTTGGAGTAAAACTCTCGAGTAAAACCGTATGTGAGTACTTAGCTTTAGATATGCAGATTGCAGATAGAGTAAAAAATAACAGGTAGTACTCATAAAATTCAAATAAAAATATTATTATACCAAGTTATTTCAAAAATAGTATTTTTATTTTATAAACACAATGATGAAAAACTTAAAGCAGATAATATGTTACTACCGCGCGCGTTTTGAAGATTCAAATACGGCCCAGTTGGGCCGTCTGTTGTTCAGTCTGCATCGAGCGCAGTCACGAACGTGCCGCGTCTTGTCTTACCTAAATAAATTGAAAATGACATCGTGCGCGTTTCGAAAATGTACCAATTATGACTCAAAAAAAAACAAAACACATGGAATCTCTTACCACATGTCTTGATTGCAATAAATACCTCGATTATTTACATTTTCAATTATTTTTTCGAACAATCTGGAAAAAATCGAATTTTAGTCATAGCTCAGGCGAAGAAAGAGACAGCGATACGATTCGACGTTTAAAAATAGAACTGTCTCTTTTATGTAAATAGTTTTTCGTATCTTTTGTTTCACTTAGGTATTTGTCAAAATTGTCAATGTTTGGATTTTTGAATTTGAAAATTGTTCGGAAGAGATTTAATTAAGCCAGAAAATAGTATGGACGTAACATATTTGTATAAGTAAAATATCATCCCACCAAAAACATTTTCATGTAAAAATGTTGCCAAGATGAGAACATAATAATAATATTAATAGTTGGTCGTGGCAAAAAGTAGTGAGATCTCATATAGAGCCAAGTTTCTAACCTTACATACTCAGCCCTAAATCTAAAAACCTTAATTTTACACTAAAGTGCGGCAAAATATTTGATAATAATATTATAATGTGTCAGCCGCACAAGGAGAATCTAAAAACACTACACATTAGTTAAAATCACACACTGTTGAGCACCTACATCGCACTATCGATGACGCGATGATGTTTGGTATAGCTGTTTAACTTTCTAAGCAACCTTTTTTGTTTTTAAATAACCGTAAACCGATGTTGTTTGCATTAAAAATATCTTTTAAGACCTACTATACTAATTATCCTAAAATTCCTAATCAATCTGTTTCAAGTTTAAGTAAACTTGAAATAGATTGGTAGTTAAGTAACTAATTATTATTATTATAATTAATGAAATATTCTCATTAATTAAATATTTGCAAAGAAATGCTAAGACTACGACTATTTTTTGAACTTACGTACTTACGTACCCAAAGGGTAAAAACGGGACCCTATTACTAAGACTTCGTTGTCTTTCCGTCTATCCGTCTGTCCGTCTGTCTGTCTGTCTCTAGGCTGTACTAGAGACAGATAGATAGACAGACAGACAGACCGACTCAAGAAGGGTAATAGCTAGAGAGTTGAAATTTTTACAGATTATGTATCTTTTGTATCTTTTGCCGCTGTAACAACAAATACTAAAAATAAAATAAAATAAATATTAAAGGGGGGAGTATAATCTCATACAACAAACGTGATTTTTTTGGCCTTTTTTGCTCTACACACAGGTAGGTACTTGAATTTTTCTCAAAGTCCTTAGTTATATGTCTACTTTAATATTTAATGATAATATTAAAATAAAATAAAAAACTAAGGGGAGCTCCCATACAAAAAACACAAATTTTTGCCTAAGTTTGCTCTATAATGGTACGGATATAGGTTAAGTTGGGTTTGATAATTTTTTTGTTGTTTTAGTACTAAAATCATGTTACATACCAAATTTCAGCTTTCTAAGACTTCAGGAAGTACCCTAACAGTTTTGATGATCGGTGAGTCAGTGACCAAATTGTGGGTTTTTGGACACCTATAAAATCTAAAGTATAATAGCTACGATATTCAAACTTTGCGCATTTAATAACTATACCTATGTCACTATATCTTAAAAATTTCAACTATCTGGCATTATTCAAACCAAAGTTACGAGGGTTCAAAAATACGACGAAACGTTTCGAGAAAAGGTAGGTAGTGCCCTTGCGCGCTTCGCTTGGCTCATCTTGGCGGGGGCACTCCCGTGCCCCCAGATTGTATAAACAACAATTTGCTGCACACAATTTTTGTTTCATCTATCCCAAAGGAGTTTATAATTACAAATCCTTTAAGGGTACTTCGTTTGGAAAATTTGTTAATATAATTTTAATTTACCATGAGTCTGAGTGAACCAATATTAATTGGAAATCACAAATTTACCGCCTGTAACTTCGCTCGATAATCACGTTTATTTCCTTACGTGGTGCCGCCGCGGCCGCCTAGTTACAAATTGGATTTAATATCACTACGATATTAGTTGCTAAATATATTTTATTATTAACTAGATGACCCAGTTAACTACATATCTCTATTCTCCTAATATAAACTTTCTTGGAACACCACGAGAAGACAAAATTTTGCCAAATCGGTTGAGCCGTTCTCGAGTTTTAGCTAGACTAACAAAATTGAAAATTCCTTTTAATTTATATTGATAGATAGATATTATAATATTTAATCAGCTTATAACAATTTAGGTTGATACATTACTTTGTAGTTTAATATATCATCGAAATAAGAACATTACTATACCTTTTCGTCGCTTCTTAAGCAACTTAAAAAGATAGAAGTTTCTTACTGTAATTATTTATGGGGTGCTAACTACGAGTACCTTACCTTAAAATACAAAATTATAACGATTTTATCATACCAAAGGTAGAGTAGGTAAGTGAAAGACGTGTACAAAATTTCATCAAATTATATTGATAAAAATGATCACCGAAGTTATCAAAAAAAGCAGATGGGCGGATAGACAGAACGACTGTATTGAGCTGTATAATGTATATGTATATACCTACCTATAATCGAAGTACATACTTGTATGTACATATTATATGTTAATAATCAATCGTCTTAATGACTACATAGTCATTAAGACGATTGATTATTAACATACGCAGTCACTATAGTCTATACCGTCTACCGTACATAATTCACTTTTGATCACGATATCGGTAGGCCACTACTTCCACATCATAAATCCGCCTCGACTTCATATATTTTTGCCTTCAATATTTCATGCCTCCAGTCATGGTGTAAATTTATGACGTTTATGAAGCGTATATCATAGCAACGACGGGGCCCAACGAACTTCGACGGTTATCTACGTGAGGCTTCAGTCTGGAAATCCGCGGTCAGCGGGGCGGGAGCGTAATTTGTGAGTCGTAAGTCGCAGAATTTCGGTTGGCAGAAATTCTGCTGCATCCAGTTTCACAGAAAATAATTCCTACTAAACTATTAATACTAAAATAATAATTTACGCGACCCAAATTCTGCGACTCACGACTCGCAAAATTACGCTCGTTTGACTTCGCCCTTATAATATGGACACTATCGACATACCTCGAAAACCGCTCGCCGCGCGGCGTTTTGGACTGATCATTTCGAGACTGAAGCCTAATAGCCTCTACAAATCGCCGATAGACGAACTTGTTTCATAATAAATAGACACAATTTGTTAGGCGTGCCTCCAATTTGACCTCGGAAAACTCGATCAAGCTCCAAACTAAATTATACATTTATTATTATTTACCGCTCCATTTGTTTATTTATGGCAGTTTTAGATTGAGGATTTTAATTGCTTTCGCCGTTGATTTTGAATGTGAATAATATTTTACAGGTAGGTCAAATCAATAGGAAGTTGTAGCTAAAATATGGAAGGGTTTATACTGTTTAAAATCACTTAACTGTATATTGTATCTAGTATTTATGTGCATGATGGAAGAGACTGGTCTCCACGACACAGGGAATCCTAGTGTGGAGATCAGTGATTGTGTAAGATTAGCGTGTAGGAAAAATGTTATGTAAAAAAATAAAGATTTGTTTGTTTGTTATATATTTGACTGAAAACTTGTTTTTTATCTAAGAGCCATTAAAATATAAAAGCAATTATTTACAAAAAAAGACGTAAGCAGATGTGGGTCACTAAAAAAATATTTTTTTGCACGAACAGCTAGAGGCCAGGAACCAGGAAAATGTTTTGAGATAAAATAAGTGAATTTTTTGTATAATATAAGCCAGATAATGAAGAAGGTAAATTACAAGGATCATTCAAATTATAAGGGAAAACTTGCTTTTATGTTGTAAAATGTTACCCGGTTCTCCCGCTTATGTTTTCAAATGTATTTGTAACTTTGTGGATCGCATCGTACTTTGGAGTTTGGCCGTTACCTGTTCTCATTTTTGAAATGAGGTAATTTAAGCCTCTTACGTATAAATACTGTTACTCCTGCTAATATATACAAATAACCAGGTGCAACAAAACTAAGTGATAAATACTTTAGGGTTTGTATGTGTCCCTTATTATAATATAGAGGTTACTGTAAAAGTAGCACTGAACGAGCAAATTTTTTTGAACGAAGTTCCTTATCGCGCGTTCGGCGTAAAGGAGGCTACACAGAACAATATTTGACCTCACCACTTTTTTATTAGTACCTGCATGGTAGGGGCAGAGTTCGTTCCTGTACGTCAACTAAATGGTGTTTTTAGGGTTCCGTACCTCAAAAGGAAAAAACGGAACCCTTATAGGATCACTTTGTTGTCCGTCTGTCCGTCTGTCAAGACCCTTTTTCTCAGGAACGCGTGGAGGTATGAAGCTGAAATTTATATCAATTACTCAGGTCTACTGTCCCTTGAAGCTGTGAAAAAATCAAACTTCTAAGCCAACGCAATCAAAAGATACAGCCGTTTATGCCGCAAATTTTCGACACTTGCAAGGGAATCAAAACCTACAGGGTGCTTCCCGTGAACTCAGAATCTTGAAATTTGGTACGAAGCAACGCCTTATAGCATAGATAAAGGAAAAATTACGAAAACCATAAATTTTTAGTTACATCACATAATATATATTTTTTTTAATAATTTTAAACTTACTACCCATTTCCTCATAAACGCGTAGAGGTATTAAATTGAAATTCATACCAAATACTCAGGTCTATAATACCTTTAAGCTGTCGGAACCCTCGGTGCGCGAGTCCGACTCGCACTTGGCCGGTTTTTATTTGAGAATAAACAGCGACGCGTTGTTAGTATTCCTGGGCGTCAATAGACGGCGTTTTTTAAATAATAATTTTTATTAACGTATAATATTAATATGTATACAGGTTTTTTGACCATAAAAAATAAAATCTTCGTTCCATTCGGGTGTCCTTGACACGTCTCAAGTTTTTTTTTTGTGATTTGTACGGCCAAGCCCCCGTGTCATGAATTTTTCCATACAAAGGTGAAGAATAAGTTTATCTTTCAGCGCTGCTATTTTGACAGTTAACTGTATATAAGGGATACAAATACACCGTAAAGTATTATCAGTTTTTTGTTACACCCTACATAAAATTATGTAAGTAGATGACACAATAGACATAACTACCAGTAGTTCGACTGCAAAGAAACGGACAGGTTTCAATATCTGTCAAATTCGTCGGGTTTCACTAGGATTATAAACGGAATGTGCCTCGCGCTGGCTGATATAATTTATTTTTAAATATTTCAAATAAATATTTCAAAATTGGATTCAGACAATTTTAATCGCATCTGCCAAAACACAAACAACAATACGACCAAAGAGGAACACGTCCAGCGAATATGTCATAGTTTTGAATTCGTAGGTGACAAGTTAACAACCCTAGCGACGATTTTCGTCATAATACGTCAAATTTAAAAATTTCAACATCAGTTCTAAGTCGGTATACTCTATAATTCTGTCTACTCTGTAGATGATGATGAACTACCACACCCGCATATTATTTTGTTACCGGCACTTGCCAGTGACAGGTTTACGCACGAAGCCCGATTAATTAATAACTGACGCCATTTTAGCGTTTGATGTACGGTTGGTCAAGTGACATATTTTTAATGTATAAAAATATTTTATTAAAAAATAAATTTTATAAAAACATTGAAAACTTGTTGTTGGTGCAGTATCATGGGAACACCAAAATATTATTTATTTAAAGCAGTCTATGTCAGTTTAAAAAAATGAACTTCTGCCATTTTGAATTTATGTATAATCTGCTACGAATAGTAAATAGATAATCTGTATCTTAGTAGTTGCAGTGTCCTAAGAATTAACAAGTATTCACGAATTAAGTGTAACAGTGTGATGTTACGTAGCCGAAGTTTTTGGTACTAAAATCAAAAATGTCTTACGCAATAATCCTCTATGTCTATAGTCTAGACTTTGTAACATGAATCTTACAAGACGGGACGATAGTAATATTTTAATTACTGTTATTAAAGCCTGTGCTTGAGTAGTTCGTTTGAAGGTTTAATTATCATTAAAATATAGTCGTCCAAGTTTAATTGACTCTAACATTATTAATTATAACCAATTAAAAAATTATAACCAAATAAATAAAACATTATTAATTATAACCAATTAAAAAATTATAACCAAATAAATACATTTTATTTATTTGATGGATTTCAATGGACCATTGAAATCCATACTAATATTATAAATACGAAAGTGTGTCTGTCTGTTTGTATGTTACCTTCTCATGCCCAAACCGCTGAACCAATTTTGCTAAAATTGACTATGGAGATACTTTGAATCCCAGGAAAGGACATTGGATACTTTTTATCCCGGAAAAATCTACGGTTCCCGCGAGATAAACGAGTTCTGGAGCAATGGAGTTGCGGGCGTCATCTAGTAAAATATAAAACTGGCAACGCGTACTTGTAAGGCTTAGTACACCTAAAATATAAAATCTTATATATAAAAATGGATTTCCAATTGTGTTAGTAACGATAAAACTCGAAAACGGCTGAACGGATTGGTCTAATTTTAGTCTTAAAATATTCGTAGAAGTCCAGGGAAGGTTTCAAAGTGACACGAAGTTCACCGGGACTGCTAGTCTAATCTAAATTAATGATAAATATATAATGTTTTATTATCAAATATTCGACAGTAATATTTTGGTAACGAAAAGGACATCCACGTCCTACAATAACATAAACGGTCAATAACCTTTTCTGGTAATATAAATGAATATCGGTGAAAACACCAAGCGAAAATCAATGAGGCGAAAACTGTAATACAAAACTTACACGGATTTTCCGAATTCGCGGTTACTAAAACGACCATTCATTGTTTTACCTAAATGTCTAATATTGACTGAAACTTTTAACGTTGCTTAACAGTTCAAAGTTCAACTAGAGCCGTGGTAGGATTTTGTTTATCTTCGGCACTTCCTACATATTGTATACTGTTGGGAAAGTTTGATTCGAGCGGTTGCAAGTTCTGAATTGAAACCAAGCTGCATTTAAACAAAATAATGTTTGTGGTTACTAATGTTTTAAGGGTTCCGTAGTAAACTAGGAAGCCTTATAGTTTCATTCTGTCTGTCCGTCTGTCTGTCTGTCGGTCTGTCTGTCTATCCGCGGTTTTGTATAGTGACTATAGGGTCTACAAAGCTGTAATTTGGCATGAATGCACATATTAATGATGCCGACAAAATGGTACATGAATTCTTGAAAAAATATATTTTTATGGTACCTTCCCTACACATCAAGCGGGGAGAATTTTTTTTTCGCGTCCACCCCATCGTGTGGGGTGTCGTTGGATAGTTTTTTTTTAATATTTTGAGTATTCACAGACCATTTTCCGATTTAGGGATCCATTTTTGAAATATTAAGTTTTAAAGTGGAAAAAGAAAACTATCACGGCTAAGAAGACTTCATAAGTTATTGAGTACCTAATAGTCGATCAACTAAAAAAATGTATTCGGCGAAGTATAAATAAACTTTTCGTTTAAATTCCTTTGAAAATAAATGCGATGATGTTGTTAGTAGTGTAAAACACGTTAAAAATGTACATTCATCGACCATACAAAAAATTAAAAAAACTAGCGGTACTACGGAACCCTATGTTGCGTGTGGCCCGACACGCACTTGGCTGGTTTTATATATTATGCCCTAAAAATATTAGGGTAATGATATTACGAATACATACATACATAGTAAGTATGTTTTTTTTATAAGTAGTATGTATGAAAATACATACTACTTATAAAAAAAACATACTTACTTATACAAAAAAAAAAAGTTTTAATTATAATGCAACGTGAAAGTTTAAAATGTTATTAGGAATCCTTATCATTTCAGGCTCTTCTCCATTTTGGCCACGATGGGTAACTGTGTCTATCGTAGTGATGCCAATCAGTCCTTAACGTGAAAAATCGACGTCGATCATTGGCAATTAAAGACTATAATGGCCTTGTCTAGTCCTCCCCGTCAAATGTTAAAAAACTTTACCACAAAACTCATCCATAATAATTTGATTTAAGCTAAAGCTTGATAATGGATATCTCTAAAGAAAATATGTACTTAATAAAGATCTTCTACTCTAATATTGGCTGTATAAGATAGGACTGTTTACATCACAATAATAATAATATGTGGGGAGAGTATCAGAATTCCTGCGAACGAAGTCATGAAATCGTATCGTGAGATATAAGGCAATATGTCGGTCCCCATGTGACATTTGTAACAAACGATGCTGCGGAAAAGGTCATCAGGCTAAAAATATTACAGTGTGTAGGCATACAAATTAGGGTTAGGCTATTTCTATCATGCTGCAACTTATTGCGTCGTAGTGACTAGCCTTTATAAACATCTTTTACTCAGACCTCTGGGACAAGAATTTTCAACAAATTTTAGGAGACCGATGCTGATAACTACCTTATTCGTGTTGTCACTGCGATAAAGTAATTTCTGCGCAAACGTACTTACGGGAAACATCTATTCAAAGATTCAAAGACTTTATTAGCATCCAAGTATAGTACGGTATACAATATACGAACTCAGCAACTTGTACAGGTAATTATTGTTGTTGCAATCTATAAATGTTATTAAAAAAAAACAACTAATATTATATCTACAAAAATGTTATACTAACATGAATCTGGGCTCATTATGTAAATTCAAATTCTATCTCCACGAGCTTATTGAATAAAGTTTGTCTGAACATGCATTAGCGATTTAACTGAAAATCCTCTATATGAATATCGTCTTATCGATTTTATCTTACGCTCACTTCGGCCCAGATTCTGCTCGACCGTTTTGGATTTTTTCTGTTGATAACGAAACTATTTTTTGTTTACCGGGTAGTGTCTTTGTAGTTACTAGGTAAAGTAGTCTTGTCCATTGGCAGTTTTTTTTTTGTAATAAAGGAAATATTTTTGTGTTTTCAAATATATGTTGAAAAAAAATTGTAGAGTCATACTAGAAGGTTTAAATTCTTTTTTATTTGACCTGAAGTTCGTAAATGAAAAATTTAAATGGATTATGAAGGCAAAAATTATTATAATCTATTTAATTTTTTTTATAAACAAGTAACAACTTAAAAGTATTAAATGGCAACATTTCAACAGCTCCTATTTGTATAAAAGCCAAATTGGTGAAACAAATAATGGAAGTTACCAAAAACATTAACAATTAGGACAGCTGTTACGTACCTTTCGTGATTTGGGCTCGCACGCAACGCTCGGTATAATTACTAAACAAACTTTTATTGGGGTTCCAAAATACTATAGTAAAGGTAAACTTAACGATAAGATAATAGAATTTCTAAATTGTATATTTATTTAACTAGGTAATGAATTTTTAAGGTTATTACGTTAGATGTCTAAGGGTCAATTCAGACCGCAATGCGACGAGGCGAGGCGAGGTGAGGCGCGGCATAAATTTGTATGGATTTGACAGATTTCAATTGCGCGAGGTGACAATCTGTCAATTCAGTACAAATTTAGAAATGAAGGGTTGATTCAGACCGCAACGCGATGCAAAGATGCATTTTTTAATTTATATGGATTTGACAAATTGGCAAGACTAGGGATTGCAAAAAACGGATTTTTAAAAAAATCCGGATGAAAATCCTGATTTTTTCCGAAAGGATTTTGATAAGCTCAAATCCGGATTATCCGGATAATCCGGATTTTACGATTTTTTTTCTAATATTTTTGATTAATAGCTTAAAATGCGAGTTATTTTTTTTGTTACTTCTTTATTAAACATTCATTTTAAAAGCGCAATATCAGACGTCTTAAAACAAATAACATTTTTCTTAAGTTAGTGATTTTCACATGGGCGTGATTTATATGGCGTGATACGTGAATTAAAATAACAGTATCCTATAATTAAGACATTATTAACAACTTAAAAATATCTTGATTTTTTAAAAGATATTTAAATAAGTTTAAGCAGTAAAATCCTAAACAATTTCCGCTTTATGGACGACTAAGCCCTTTTTGCTCCTACGAATACAGATAATAAAAATTACCTTAGGCACAATCAATGACCAACAGCACGAGATGTAAGGTCGAGGTGGACGTACTTGGGCCAGTTAGTTTATTTTGATAACAGACAAGGAAATACAGAGAAACTAGTACATGAAGAAGCTGATGAAGGAAGACATACCCCTCTCAGGGAACTGCAGATTCGTCGACATGTGTATTTTACTCGTCCTAACCAACAGAGTGCAAACTCGGTCATTGACTAATTTACAAAAATCCAACTCGGGGCCTGCCGAAGAGCAATGAACCGCTGTAAGTTGGAAGTAAGTCTTCTCGACAAAACAAAAAATCCATCCAAACAAGAATCTCAGACGTGGAAGTCAAGACGGCGGCTAAAAAAGCATTGGGCTGGTCGTGTTATCCACTGCATCTAGGCTGGATATCGACAGAGTGGGTATCTAGCAAAAGCCTAGGAAAATATAGCTCGATGCCTTGGAGGCATTTTTTCCCTCTGAAGGCAATATACTGTACCCCTGAAGTCACCAAGACTCCTGAGGATCTATTGTGACTACTTAATCCTCATAAATTGAACGATGTGGTTAGAATTGGTGCCACCAATTTCCTCTATAGTAGAGTAAGTGAGTTTCAGCTGCCTGAGCTGCAGCAGCTACAGCTGCTGAGTAAAGTACTATAGTCAACGAGGTAAAAGCAAAAAACAAGTTAAAAGGTGTCTTGGCCCTTTTCCTAGAATCTGCAAGTCGTAATGCTAGTAATACTAGTTATAATATAAACGTTAAGATTTTTATTCTTATCTTTACAGAATAAGTTTTAATAGTTTTGTAAAAGCCAGGAATTAGTGTAGTTTTCTTAGTTTGTGTCCTCGAGCCTTGAGCACTTGCTTTGTAGTAATGGGAGATGTTTCACAGACCGCTTCTGGACCGTATATGAGATTCTCAGCTCTAAGCCTAACCAGTTCGTCAGCGGTTTCATTACCAAAGACATTAATGTGACCCGGGACCCATACTAGTCGAAGTTGTTGTTCTCTTCCAGCATGTTTTACGTATCACCACACAACCAATTTGGACGAAATTTCTGCTGCAGTGCTAAGTGCAGCTTGACTGTCAGAGAAGATGTATATATTTTTATTAACTATCATCTCTTGGCTCTCTTGTGAGCAACCGATTATTGCAAAGACCTCAGACTAGCACACGGTTGCAAACTCTTCTTTGGAGGCATATCAGCAGTGACGCTGGAGCGAGATAAGTGGAATATCCTAGGGGAACCTTTGCCCAGCATAAATTTGCCCCAATAGGCTTTTTATACAGAATAAAAATCTTAAAACAATTCTTTAAACTTTAAAACAACATTTTAATCCTACTAATATTATAAAGGCGAAAGTTTGTTTGGATGTATGGATGTGTGGATGTATGGATGTTTGTTACTCTTTCACGCAAAAACTACTGAACGGATTTTAATGAAACTGTACAATAGTATAGCTTATACATCAGAATAACACATAGGCTACAATTTTAACCGACTTTCAAAATGGGGGAGGTGTTACGTTTTCTTATGTTCAACGATTACTCCGCCGTTTGTAAACCGATTTTCAAAATTTTTCTTTCGGTATATAGGGTATCATGCCAATTTAGTATTATATTCACAATAGTGGTTATCTGATGAAGGATCCATAAGTAATCGAGGGAACTCCTCAAATTTTATAGGGAAACTCGTGGTGATTTCGGTTTCGTGAGAAGTATTCTAAGCATATGCTACCAACAAGTAAGATTTTGCACCGAGGTATACCTGGTATACCGCGTGGTTCGGAAGGTGCTGAGAGAACTCCTGATTATTTATAGATACAAGAAAGCATATTATGCTACTATGCAAATTACATTCATCATCTTCATCATCACTATCATATTACCAGTAACGGATTAAAGCGCTTATTCCACTTATCCTAGCTAGGACGTCCTAGCTAGGATAAGTGGAATAAGCGCTTAAGGCTACTTGATGCCCTAAGCAATCCATGCCTGTGGGCCCCCCTATCTGTACTATGGCAACTAGATTCAGTCTTTAAGCCTTCGCCGCTTAAAAACATTAGTTTTTTCCTATAAACTTTTTTTGATGTGGTTTTTGGTGACGTGAGGGTGAGAGTGAGACGTGAACGTGCCCTAAGGACATTTTTTTTTTGTGTTCCCTCTGGTGCCCCCTCAGACGTTATGCCCTAGGCAATTGCTTAATTTGGTTAAGGGTTAATCCGTCACTGCATATTACACTATGCGTCGTCGATTATGAGCCTATTATGTGTTATTCGTACTTTATAATAGTTGTCAAGGTGTGTCGGGGGACCGCTAATGTAGATGTGTGAGAAATCACACATGTGAAAACATAAAATTATAGTAATAGAATCTATACGAATAGAATCGAGACAATCAGTGACTTTATTACTTTTTAAAGTTATTTGGCGGGTTTCTTTTTTAATTTCTTAATTTAATTGTTAGTAGCTTCATTTTGATAAGACAAACAACATTTTTATCTGCTAAAAATCTTGAAAGTGGTAGCTAACAGAAATATAACGGATTTCATACTTTTGAAAATGGAAAATGCTCTCTGAAAATGAAAAATGAAAAAAAAAAGAAATGAACTCACAAAAATTAGATTGACAGTAACAAATAAATGTTCTAGGGCTCCCGTAATATAATTAGGGATTATTTATTTTAATAACCCCTGAAAATATATAATCCACAATTTCTAGGTACCTAGTATCTAACTACACCCACGTAAATAACTGAAGTGATGCTTTTAATGCATTAGGGCTAGTTGTTCGTATTTTGTAGGTTAAGTATCTGCAAAGGTCAAAAGGGTTGAATAATTTAGCACTTTTGCTAATCGCATGGAAGTTGAAATAACAAAGGAATTATTTAAGACTTATACATAAGTTATGTAGAGCACTTTTCATCGTATCCGTACTTAATATTGAAAATGCGAAAGTTTGTAAATCTGCCTGTCTGTCTGTCTGTTACCTCTTCGCGCTTAACCCACTGAACCGATTTTAATGAAATTTGGTATGGGGATGCTTTGAGTCCCGGGACTGGAAGTAGGCTACTTTTTGTCCCAGAAAAATGTAAACTTCCCGCGAGATAAATTAATTTTGATGTAACGGAGTCACGGGCGTCATGTAGTTCTTTATAAAACTTTAGAATTTTAATTAGAATTACAAGTATTATACCTACTTACTACTTAGGGCCTGTTTCACCACTTTCTGATAAAGTGCCGTATAGGCTATTCACAACTTTTTTGACTCATTCTCCATACTTGAACCGTCAAGTTAATTGTTAGATAGCCTATTCGTCACTTATCAGGAAGTGGTAAAACAGGCCCTTAATAAGATATTATTACATTGCATATTTGCATCAATTTAGGTTGACTATGAGAATATTAAGTTTCTAACTATGACATAATAATACAGGTGCTAATCTTAGATTAACCTACTTTATATGGCCACAAATGGAACTAACAACAATAATTTGATACTAAATGACAAATGACAATGACATGAATAAAAGTGAATCTAATATAATTATAAAATTCTCGTGTCACGGGGTGCGTGGTTAAACTTCTCAGAAACGGCTCGACCGATGACCGACAAGCATTATAACTCTCCTGCGAGCTACGTATGACTATTAATAAATTGCTGGCGTAACAAGGCAAAGGTACGTCCCTGGGCGTCTCGTTCGGCCCCAAACTCATTTGTAAATGTACGTAATCCCTTCGCCTTTAAAATTTTGATGGGATCTTATTAATGATGTTTTCCATATCGGGTTTCATTCTGGGAAATAACAATGACCTACTGTTAATATTATTATTCTGTATACGCTGTACATTATTTATTTATAAGCTTTATTTATTTATTTATTTATAAGCTAGATATGATAGATAATATGGTTGCGTTTACTTTTCTTCTGTATACAGAAGAAACTTACACGCAAGGATAAGACTATGCATTATTGTTCCATAGACAATAATACATAGTCTTATCCTTAAATTACTCAAACAGATTGATTCAGAATAAATTATTCTTGTGGTACCAGAAGAAATATTAAGTAAGTATCCTATGTCCTTTCTCGGGACTCTAAGTATCTCCATACCAAATTTCAGCAAAAACGGTTCAGCGGTTTGGACGTAAAGACTGAAGAGGTAACAGACAGACAGACAGACACACTTTCGCATTTATAATAATATTAGTATGGAATATGAATGACCGATGAAACGGACCATTTGTATCATAGACTTATAGGTTTATGATTTGTATTGACTTATAAACTAAATTCAACCCAAACGACAAAATCTCATTACGATTCAGGTTCGTTAAGCTTCCATTAGCCGAGGTGCTGGTTTGATTACAATCTACAAAGCGTTCATCCTCGACCGATTTACAAATACAAAATACATTTTACTATAATTTTCGATTCCCTGTAATTGAGGAATAATTGATCGTTCTGTAATCGCGCGGTTACCGTCTCGTGTTGTATTAGGCTCAAGGTCTCTATTCGTTAATTGCTTTTCTTCGAATACCAAATGATAGAGAAGTTTTAGTTGGAACAGATTAAGGCGGCTCTTGTGAATCGGCGAGCTATTATTAAATCGGTCAAGGCTAGATAGAGCTGTTTGGGCAGGTATTAAGATCAAAATCCAAATCTGTCTTCTCAGTTGACTATTTACTTTCAATTTGAAACGCAAACAGTAAAGTTTCAATCCCAGAACTGTCAGCAATTATTATTATTTACTTTAATTTGAAATAATGCCTCCGTGGTCTAGTGGTTTAGAGCGTGGCTCTAGACTTGGGGGTCGTGGGCTCGATCCCCGCGTTGGAAACAAGTTATTTCCAAGTTTGGTTAGGACAATGCAGGCTGATCACCTGATTGTCTTGACAAGTAAGATGATCCATACGATCTCTCGCCAGTCGTGTCGGTCTTCCGTCCCACTGGGTTATGAGAGAGGAATAGAGAGTGCACTGCGCACTCACTTGGGCACTATAAAAGTACTCCTGCGTAACTGGCCTGGTTTCAGTGAAACTGGCCTGGTTTCAATGAAACTGGCCACCGTCACCGAAACCGGTGTGGGAGTATTGTTATAATTTGAAACACAAACAATATAGGTTAAAACAGAAAACAATACTTTTACGCAATCCTAACAAATTCATCGAGCCAAATCCGAAAAGGAAGTATAAATAAGTTCGCACGCTCCGTAATTTGATGAATATTTTACGTAAAGCAAATACGTAATTCGGGGGACCGGCATACGTTACGGACTTGTTAATATTAAAATATGTAAATCGTAACCACCATGTTCTTTCACCGAGCCCTGCATGTTAATGCACTTACATATTAAACCGAACACTTTTATTAGCGGAATCGGCAGCTCGCATCGTCGAAAAGATCGGAAAAACATTTTGTTACAGTATTGTTTTCGGGATTGTACAATGTTCACGTTTCATATTGTTATTTTTGTAGTATTGCAAATAGTGTCGTTTTCACGTCATCCTTTGTTACGCTTGCTGATAAAAATCCATGTGTCTATCCATCCATCCATCCATGTCTAATGATTGAATTGCAGATTAAAAATAACTAGTAACAATGAAATTGTTGTTTTGAAGTACATCATTAGAATATTTATTTTTATATTTCTAGAGACAGAAATAATATTATTGTAAGACCTTTTTAAAACTTTACTACTTACAAGTAAACCGCTTATTAGAGTTGCACTAATGAGCTTTTTGTTATAAAAGCTCATAAATTTATTGATGTTGTTTTAATTGAACAATAAAACGAGGACAATTTGTGTTTCTGAATAATGGAAGCTTATTATTCTAAAGCCACGCCAACCAACGCTAGACTATAATAGGAATAGTAAGGTAATAAATAATATAATAACTTTGCGCAGATGTTTTTTTTTTATTGCTGAAGGCAGGTCAAGTATGTCATAATCACAATAGATCCTTAAGGGTCGCAGTGACATCACATGTCACTGCGACCCTTAAGGATCTATTGTGACTCCTTCGCATTAGAGTACCGTCCCCAACCCAATGCTGCTCATAAATTGAACGATGTGGTTGGGGTTGGTGCCACGAATTTCCTCTGTGTATGAGTATTCGTAGCGACCAAGGTGACTGTTCCTGCCCTGTAGTAGAGCAGGACAGTCAAGGAGAAGGTGTATAGGTGTCTCATCCTCCTCCTCGCAGAATCTGCAAGTCGTTAAGCTACTAACACCTATTCTGTTAAGGTGCTTAATAGCTGCGCAGATGGAACTTAGGTTACTGAAATAATGTTTAATAGATATTTTCCGCACATACATTTTTATATTTTATGAGGATCGTCTTTCCGTGACAATAAAATAATCTTAATAATTATAGACGTGAGTGAATAAACACGATAACTAACATACACGTAATTTGAACAAACCTTGCAATTTATCTACTTCATCACTTTCTTTTATTACCCTGGCTACACACAAAGTGCACCGTGTTTTTTTTAATTTAAAATCATTTTTCGGGCCCTAAAGCCTCCATTTATGAAAAAAAAGGCAATTTTTTACTGTCTATATCGTGTTTCAGGTAAAAGAAAGTCTGTCAAAACTCAAAAGTAACTTTGTTTGTAAACAAATATATTTTTTGTCTTTTTTTATAAAAGCTAAAAGGTTAATTTTAATATATATATCGATACCCAGAATTAAAAACACATCAAGGTTTAAATGTTAATATTGATACTAGGTAAGTCGAGCGACCAACCGCGCTGTCAACAATATTTTGTAGTCAGAATAAAGGGGAGAAAGCTATAAATAAGGAGACACTCTGTTGATGGATTCATAAAAACACCCTTTCATATTTTATCAAAACCCTCTTCCGTCCGTATTGATGGTCTTGATGGCAGTTGATGGGTTGAGTCTTTAGGGACACGTGACTGTCCTAAATTTTATATCTGTCATTTCTCTAAACGTCACTACAAAAAGCGGGTCGTGATACGGAAATATTATTCAAGCCCGCTTCTTTGTAAGTGTTAACAAGGAAAGGTATATAAATATTTTATTTGGCGGGCGAAAGTTTTAATGGCTTTTCATAAAAACCTAAAAATCCCACCTGAGGGCCAGTCGCGTTGAATTTTAACTAAATTTTAACTGGACGGTTTAATATTTTGTCGAAAAATAGCTGGACTTTCTTGTCGTCGAAAACAAAACCTCAAACACGTCACTAAAAGAAAATTCTTCGAAATACCGTCGCCATTTTTAATCGGGGCTGAAAAGAAACCGACGCAAGTTATTATGGCACCGAGGTAAAGCCTCAGTAGTTTTTAATAACTAAGCTCAGCTTAAAGGGTTTGTATTTGAACTTACAGGTTAATCTTAGCGGAAGGTTTTTTTAAATTTATCTCAAGTGAGTGTTTATGAAGTCTCTGGTTTTATTTTCGTACAATAATTCAGATTTTACAATCTTTATCATGGTTTTTTAGGGTTTCGTACCCAAAGGGTAAAAACGGGACCTTATTACTGAGACTTCGATGTATGTCCGTCCGTCTCCAGGCTGAACTCAAGAACGGTAATAGCTAGAGAGTTGAAATTTTCACAGGCTATGTGTTTCTCTTGCCGCTATTAAAACAAACAAAAAAACCGCCCTAGTGCTTGAATGGCCAATCGACCAATTTTACCAAAATAGACTTTTTATTTAAAACTAATAGTAACCCTGATTACGCACTTTACAATATAAATATTTTTATTTTGCTTGCATGTAACTTGCTTTTTAGCAAAAATAAAATATCCAATCTCCCATATAAAAACTGTTTTAAGTGCTTGAGTAGTGTAACTCCATATTTTGCTCAAATGAACTCATCCAAATATTCATCTCCGGTCTTGTTAGTCCAATATCCATCGACCGACCAATCACGGTCAAGCATTTCGAAGGTCACGCGCACGTCACGCGACGCCATTTTGTTTGCTTATTACTTACTATTTGCTTACTAAAAAAAATATACTATATATGCTTCAAATGTCTGTAACAACGAAAAAAAATGGATTTTATATTGAGCGAAGTTGATTTGGATAGGTACGTTGCCATTTTCTTGATATATTCTTTTGTTTCAATTTTGTTTTAGTATTCGAAGTACTTGAGGGTAAATACAGGGTGATTATTAGTAAGTACTTAATAAAATATAAATTATTACCTTGTGACATCAGCTAAGCCATGATCCGTTCTTACTATTTTAAACCGACATAAAAAAGTAGGTTCTCAGGTTGACCTCTATGTATGTTTGTCTGCAATTATCGCTTGTTTGGCTGAACCGACTCTGATGCGGTCACATTTAGGGCCAATTTAAACTAGCGCTAAATCGAAGCGATTATCGATCGAACATAGCAAATTCAACCTTAACTCAAAAGCGTTAACGCATACATTACTTCAGAGAATTAAAAAAATCCTTTTACTATGGCTATATTGTGTCAAACGTCAGCGCTGCGTCTACGCAACGCGCCGTGTGGACTGGCTCTTACTTGATAAAAAAAGAAAGCAACGTTTTATCACTCTTTTAATATCTAATAATAGCTGAATTTGAAAAAAATACATGTGCAAAGAGTGAACAAAAGTGCAGAGCGACCTTAAGTCTGGAAGGTGTATGAACGCTGGCGGAGGCTTTAGTGTTTCAGCGAGATAAAGCCGTGAAGCGAGCGCCCCAGCGACTCCGTTTATGTGGTATAAAATGAATATACCATATTTTGCACAACATAATATGCAAATGGTACTTTAGAATGTACAATTTTCGGTAAAATACACCTAATGCGTTTAAAATTTACTTAAATTTCTTAAAATTTACGTAAATTTCTTAAAATTTCTTTTAAGATTGAATTTTACTTTTGTGTAAGAAGCTTTTCTTAGATACGTCACATAACACGCATTTTTATATTTTGTGCAATCGTTTACACAAATATAGGAGTTTTGTATTATTTTTGAATTATGTTTTACTTTTACACCGATACCCAACCGGATATAAACTGTAAAACATGTAGATTATAGTACCCCCTAAGAGAAGACGATGCAGCTATCTAATTATTTTTACCAACAAATGTTACGCCTTGGCTGTTCACGATTCGCCGGCATGCAATAATCTGGATTCATAATTGTCAGCCAATTTGATGAGTCAAATAGCAAAATATCGTGTAGTTATTTCGTTGTATATTTCTTGGATCTTTTGTTTATGCGACATCTAAAAACGCGAAAAATAATATGTATTTATGAAAATAAAATAAAAAATATATTCCTCGGACGGATTTATAAGAGACCATGTTACAGGTGTAAACATATTTTTGGGCGTAGTAAAAAATGTAATACCAGGCTATTATTGCAGGTCGGGTTTTTGTAAGGCCGCAATACCACCCGGGTAAGTAGACCTAAACGACGGCATGTAATTTAAAACTCCTTATTCGCTGGATACAATATATCTCCCATTTTTATTCGAAGCACCAACATACTAATTTTTTCAATGTCTCAACTAAAACAACTTAATTTTTTTTAACTTTAAGTAATAGAAAAAATAATCCAAACGAATTTTGGTTTCTTCACAAAACAGCCTAGGTCCCAAAATTCAAACTTTTCTTACAGTCATATCGAGATATAATAATATTATAAGTAATGAACTATTCATAATTTAATATCCCCGACAAAGTAATTTTAGGGATAATTACTTTTGTTTCGGCAATGTAATACCTACAATACAACTCATATAAATTTATAATAACTTCTGAAAACTACGAAACCATAATAACAATCCCTCGTGTGTATATTAAATTTCGGTAAAGGGTAAGCCACACAAATTAAAGTCATCTAAAAATGATTCACTCACCTTTATCGTCAGTATTTCTCCCGGCGGTCGCACAGTAAAAACTCCACAGTTGGGTTATATAATAAAAAATCGCGTGCGAACACGTATAGTAGCGATCCACGGGAGCACAGGACCGTCCTCGGCCGAGTACACTGCGATACTGTTACTCGAACTCGGTCCGTCGCGATGCGCAAGTCAAGCGGTAACTTATCCCAGTACTTCTGAATTTCAAATTATTCTTCATTCGTTTTTATGTGTTCGCGAAAAAACAGATTTGAAGCTTATACGACTGCGATCGATAACACTTTCGCTGTGCTCGTTTGATTTGTGGGGCTTCGGCGGTTAATGGGAAGTTTCGAAAATATATATGCCATTCTTCAAGGGAAAGTCGGAAAACTATTTAAGTACATAATAGTGCACTATGTAAATCGTTATAAGTCTTTCGTATATTCCCATGATGCTTAGTACCCATAATAACCATAATATGGTTTCCTTATATATATTATAAAAACGATACTGTGTCTGTCTGTTAGTATTCAGTATAATAATAATATATTGCATTCAAAAAATGATACATTAATATAATTCAAGTATTCGCGATATTTTAACCCAAAATCGGCCCACACTGGCCGATTTTCTACACTTATAACCTTATTTATAACCGTATAACCGTAAGTCTAAACAAAATATGTGAAATTTCCAATATATTATAATATTTACTTTAACTATTTCTTCGGTGCAAATATTCATAATTTCCCATTCGTCTAAAATCTAAATAGAAAAGTTGAACACCGAAATTACGGGCGTACGTGCATATTGGGTGCGGTGGAGCATTTGCATGACGAATTCAACTGAAATGGTATTAACCTATTACCATATTATATTTTATGAACCTAAATTATAGGATTGTAGTCCAACTAACTCGATTTCATATTATATTGTACAAAAATTGAATACATTTTGTAAATCGCTGTTTCATAATCATTTTAGCAGTAATAGCGAAAATTATTTTTTGCTAATTAGTTTAAAGCCAAACCGTCATAATCCTATATAAATTATAACATATATAATATGATATAGTCATTGACAGTCAACTTTTCAATCAATGTTTTCGTTACACCAAGACACTTACTATTTTAAAACACCTTTTTACGGATTTTGTTACTAAGGGGCGATTTCACCAAAGAAATGGAACGCGTTTAAAGCACTCTGAACTGGTTCAAAACGTATAAACGCGATTATAACATCGAAATGCATTTCACCAGTATATACTGAACGCGTTCACAGCAAATCCGAGTTTTATCTTCTGAACGCCCAAAATCCGAAGTTTATCGTCATAACACCCGTTCAAGCCCTGTCACGACGGAAAGAAAAACATAGACAAAATAAATGTCAAGATGACAGTTTTGACACATGCGTTTGTTAGTTTTAAATGTATTGTTTCTTGCTATTTTGTAGTTAAATTAACGTGAAAAGGCTTTAGAATGGTGAAAACATGTAAAATAATCGCGTGACGTCACGTAAACTTAGATTTAATAATCGCGATCAAAAGAAGTTTGTGAAATCCAATCGAAACAAAACGAGATTTACGTCGCAGCATGATAGCGTTCAATGGGACCTAAGTTTTATAAAACTAAGTTTTATGTGTGTTTGGTGAAAACCCACCTAAGCCTTTATTAAGTTTTACAATGTTGACGTTTCACAAACTTTACAACAACTGTCCCAGGAGTATTGTTAAGTATTCAAAATGTCAGGTTTGTAAAATATTAAACAGGCCGCGGCCGTGGTGAAAGCCGGAAAAATGTAGTTTCATGATTGTAATAAAATTTTCAAATGCTGTGTCACAATAGACATAACTACCAGAGTAGACAGAATGATATACGCTGTGTTCTTTATTGCCTGTTTTAAATGTCAAAATAATTTTGTATTACCTTTTTTAGGCGTCGAATATTAATTATTCAATAAGTAGTTTATGTTTATACTTTAGGGTGTGTATAGGGCTTTTTACTTTTGAATCGAAAAATGCAAGACGCTCGAGCGCTTGCTCATACAAATCGCAGTAAAATTTTACTCTTTCAGTGCTGCTACTGTCACAGTGAACTCTATATAAGGGATACATAACCACACTAAAGTACTAGCCCTTAGTTTTGTTACACTGTGTATAAACCTCAGTTAACCTACTATCAGAGCAAACAATTCTTAAGCCAAAAATACTTAAAAATCCCCTCACTAAAAATAAACAACCAATATCGTTAAATAAGAAGAATGATCTGGCGTTTCGTTAACAATATAACATTTGAACACTTGAATGTTTTCCAAGAATTATTATCGAGTGGACTTAACAATGCTACAGTTGGCCTTTAACGAGCATTAAGGAAGACCATGCTTATTAAATCTCTGATGTCGAGTGGTTGAGACCAGGATAAGCCAGACCAGTAGCCCTAGCACGACCACCAGTAGAAATGCGAAAGTATAGACAAACTGTGGACATAAACTTAAGGTGCCGTTCCGATCTTTACCGCGGCTAATCGCGACCGACAAAAATGCAATTAAAATGCCACTTTATGACAGACTATAATGTATGTCATAGAGTAGGATATTATTTGAATTTTTAGGACTATAGTCTGTCATAAAGTGGCATTTTAATTGAATTTTTAGGAACGAAACAAGATCGGAACGCTACCTTAAGTTTATGTCCACAGTTTGTCCATACTTTTGCATTTCTACTGGTGGCCGTGCTAGGGCTACTGGCCAGGCCAGGCCAGGTAAGAAAAGAATAGGTGAAGCTCAATAAAATTTTATTAACGATTTAAAAATAACATTATTGAATTATAAAGACAACTGATTCGAAGGAGTTCTCAGTGAAAATGATATAATATTATTTCATTATACTTTAATTTTATTTTTTTAGTTTCGTGGTAAATCCAATATAATATTATTAATTTAAATCTGATTCCAAAATATTTTAGGTGACAAATTCTTAGTAATGTATTTATATTTCATATGGATCCAATAATCGAATTTCGCGAAATCAAATTAAAATGCTATGTTGACGACGTACTTTCATCATCCAATTGAGGGAGGCCGAAGACCTTTACGTTATTACGGCGTCACATATTTCTCGAAATATTGTTTCTACAAAATGTTTGTTCATTTAATTTAACATAACAGTGCCTACATAATTGCGTTAAAATATTTTGTACAAAAAGAAAAAGTTTAAATGTTACCACGCGAATTCACGAATCTTGATTAGAAAATGACGTGAAAAATTAATAATCACACAATATCGAAAATAAGCTTATTTGTTTCTATTTGTAGAAATGTTGCAGTTGTATTGTGTAAGCTGTCGTATTACATTACGGCTAGCTGTCATCAAAAACAGGGCCGCGCCGTTTTGAAATGCGGTGGTTCAACGATTAGTCAGATAGAATACGTGTTGGCGACGCGACCGCCACCGTACTGCACCTTGCCACATTTTAGAAATGTAAAAAAAAAAGAAAGGTTAATGTCTATGTTTCTCAGGAAAAGGAAGTTATGTTTTTGTCTAAGGCAAACCGACGCCTCGATTTTCAACTGTTTTTTCGTTGTATATCTTTATATACAACGAAAAAACAGTTGAAAATCGAGGCGTCGGTTTTCAACTGTTTTTTCGTTTTTCGAAGAATTGTCGGCGGATGTTTTTTTAGTCTTTTTTAGTTTTTCTGTGTGTACTTATATCTGTTCTTCCGTGAATATACTGTGACTTAACTCGTACATCCAGAATTTTATTCTAAATTCCTCCTCCCGTACGTAATAAAACAAATAAAAAACCGTCGGAATGTATTTGGAGCTATACGTCATTCAACACAGCTAGCCATATATACGAGAGATCAATCGCCTCTTTGACAGTTTTTAGTTCCAATTCTTAACACTCATGGCGCTGCCTATAACATAACAACAATAATGGCTTTGGTGTTATATGAATTAAACCGCCGCATTTTAAAACTAATTTTAATAACAGCTAGCCGTAATATAATACGGCGGATTATACAATCTGACTGCGACAGAGACACCGATCGTTAGTTAGGCTGTTTACACACAGAGCCGCAGCAGCAGCGTTTTTCGCCGCCGCGGCCAAAAACTTCTATTCGACTAGTCTCGTATGTTTTTTGAAAATTGTGTGAAAAGGGCCAATAGAAATACAAGAATGAGTATGCAGCGGCGCCGCCGCTGCGGCGCGTGTGTAAACACGCTCGCATGTTTCGTGGCGCGTGTAGCATCAACGTAGCGGGCTACGACGTAGCGCTACGGATCCACCGGTTTGTAGCGCTCGCGCTACGCAGCTACGCTATTTTAAGCGCTACGCGTGGTGCTACGCTTTTCGTAGCACTTAGCTACGAAGCTGATTGACTGGCGAGTCTTTTTATTAATATGACTGACGATTTGTGATTTTTTCTTGTTAAATATGTGTGTCTCATTTGATCGTTCGAGATACATTATTATTAACAACGAAAAACATTATTAATAATAACAAAATGAGAAAATTTACCATATTATTATAATTATATAAAACCAGCAAAAAAAATGGTTGGCGAATATCTATTTTATTGCAAATTCTAATAAATATAACTATAATATATTTCATGTATGACTTGTAATTTAACACGAAAGCATTTGTTGAATTTTTAAACTGATGCTTATTAAGATAAACCTTAGTAATGGGCAATTGTATCTCTAACAGCGAGCTTGTAATTGGTAGCGAGGCTGTTAATGTCCGCCGTAAAACGTTACGGCCACTTGTGAGCTAACAAGTTATAAGCTAGTTTTACTGACGGTTCAAGTTAAACTTCTGATCACATTAAAGTTAAATTACCGTCACAGATAAAAACGAGTACTGTTTTTTATTAACTTTTTATGTGACCATTTCTGTGAATATTTAACATGATAGCTAATTAATAGCTATAAAGTTTTTAAGTCTGGCTTTTCATTAGAAAAATATTTTTTCACTACAAGATTACTGTAGTTCAGCCTAAATCCCGAAGAGGGGTCAAATGATTTTTTTTAAATACATTTATTCATAAAAAATCTACATATTACATTTTAAATCTCACCAAACAAATTGTTTGACGGCGAGATTCGCTCATCAGTAAAGTTTACAATATGCTAAAATACTTGATAAATTATACGTAAACAAAATTATTTTCTAAACTTTAAGTTACAAAACAAGAAAATAAGAAAAAAAAATAGTATGTTTTAACTAATATTCTAACACTAAATTATACTACTTATAACAAACTTAAATGATATTATTAAGTTCGTGACAACCTTTCTTCAATTCTTAACACATCTAAATTATTAAATATTTTAGGAACTATGTATTTGTGTATAATAGTTATATATTTTTGTTTTTTTAGCCTTTGCTCTCTCACTCGTCTAGTGTTGTATTCATTTTCTACTGTTACCTTATATTCGTTATCATAATAATACTGTTATCCTATTAGGTACTCAGTCTTTTTGTCTATCTTATATATTCTCATATTCTGTACTACACTCATATTTATCTTTTTATTCTAATGTTCCTGTGTCATGGATGTGAATCAGTTGATGTATTGTACCCATTATAATAAAATATATTAAATTAATATGTATGATATATATTCAGGGTTATAGGTTTTTATCTTTCATGTCACATGTGATTTTCCAATATAACAAAGATTTTTACTAACAAAGGGCGAACAGCGTGCGGTAATCCAGTCAATATATATTTACAGTATACTACAAGGAAGTATCCATAAACACATCGAAAGCTGTACTAGATATTAGTTATGACAATATTTTATCTCGATAAGGCAAGGCAATGCCGTTTGTTGACGACGGTCGGCCCCGCGGGAGGATCGGGTTTACTGACCCAAATTACACTGATCTCTCTCATACACGATACATACGGTGTAACACAAATATAAACAGTAGATCATTTTTTATATGAAACTGTAAATATTATAAGGGTTGTTTTAGACCGAACCGCGACGACTAGAACATATATGGTTATTGTAAGAAGTCTTTTCATTTTAACACAATTAGTCAATCCGAATGTTGTATACTAGATAGCTATATATAATTGTACTTGAGAAATATTTAACTTAGTAGCAAAATGATTATTATAAGTAGGGTAAAGCTGAGCTCTTCGCTGGCCTGCTTCTCAAACCCGTGGTACGCATCAGGTAGACTCAGTGTTCAAAACGATAATAATACTTGTTTTGAAATAAAAATATCTTAAGATAAATTAAAAGAGCATAAAATGTAGAATCAGGATGTGTTTGCTTGAAATAGTGTCAGTCTTTATTGAGTTGGATGTTAAAGACACGGCTTTATTATTCTACTGTATAAATATATATTATGCATACGGGCTTACATTACTTTTCTTGACAGTCCTCTTTACGATGTTCGCGAAGCTCTGTATTGTATATCGCCTTATTTGTATTTGTCCACATCGAAAAGGGTTGTATGAATATGTGGGTATGTAAATGTTTAGTATTACTAGTCTTGTGTTTAGCGGTCTTTAAAAGTGTATGGGTCCAATTTTAGGTGTTATAAATATTCTGATGTTAAGTACATTACGGATGATAGTACGTTGAAATGAAACATCGTGCAAAACTGTCTTATACTTGCCTTGTGTTGATAAAATTTACTTCTCTGAACTAAGTCGATTATTCTGTCCCATCAAAGTTTTGTGAACTTTGAAATATAACTTTTACTTATTAGTAGATTTGCTTGTCATTATTACTCAAAAATTTACTAGTTTCTAGCACCACAAACAAAAAAATAAATATATTTATCACGTGTTGTTAGATAATATTACAAAACATATTAAATTACATTTAAAAACAACTTTGCAGCGCGTTTTAATATAACGTATATTTGTGAAGTCATAATAATCTCTTTATTCCCAACTATTCTCTCATATTTAAGTTTTCCGTTAGAAAGCTAGTTTGTGTATCTTCAGCAACAAACTTGAACATCACCTTGTGAAGCTTAGAAATTGCTCTGAGTTATTTTCAAGTCAACATAACATAAGAAAATATTAAATACGCAAGTTTGTTGAAAACTTTGCTATAAAACATCGCACGTCTTGTTTATTTTGTGAACATAATAATGATTTATAAAGTTTACTCAATGCTATATTTTCGTCTTATTAAATACGAGCTTTTGCCCGCGGCTTCGCTCGCGTTAAAAAGTATTATTATATACAAACTTTCATCCCCTATTTTAACCCCTTGGAGGTCCTTTCTTAGCGGATGCCTACGTCATATCATCTATCTGCATGCCAAATTTCAGCCCGATCGGTCCAGTACTTTGGGCTGTGCGTTGATAGATCACTATGTCAGTCAGTCACCTTTGAATTTTATATATATAGAAGATGGTAGAGGTATGATTTAACAATTTACGTTCATTAAAGATCGAGATCTCACTATTGTGATTTGGAATTAGAAAACACATACCGTATATACAGAAAACACTCTTTTTTCCTCTCTTATGCTACACAAAACGGCGATTACCCCTTTCCTGCCATGCGTGTCAACGCCCGCGCGCGGGTCTGGACCCGTACCACCGAATCGTTTTGAGACTCAAACAATCGAACGAGAATGCTGCGTTCTGCTCTAACAAACATGAAACGACGTTGTTAGAGCAGGACGCGGCATTCGCGTTCGTTTGTTTCTCAAAACGGTTTCGTGGTAGGCGTCTCCGCATGAAAGTTACCCAGATCCTATTATCTCATAGATGTTTTTTTTCCTATAATGCAGTCACCTCGAGAGCAAAGAGTTTTTGCGGGCCAGATCCGCGTGCGGGTGACAACACGCATGACAGGAAAAGCGCCCTGTGAATATATTTAGCTTCTCAGCTAAATTCTAAAGTGAAGATACGTTTTATCTGCCAAGTGAGTATAGAATCACCATATGAGTAATGTTGAAGGGAAATGAGTTTCAGGCCTAAACAGGCTTTCATCCTACGTGATAATTACCCACCAGATTGGTTCCGCTCGCAACTTCCCTTTACACTTTTGCTTCCTTCGTATTACGGAATGTGATTTTAATGTAATTACACTGTATCTTATTATATCATTAAGTTAAATGTGAAATTTACTAACGCAATATTATTCAGTTTTAAGAAAACAAAGAACGTATGTTTAAATAAAAGTAATCAAAATATTAAACCTTGATTAAAGGTTTCAAGAGAGCATTATAAAAAAATAACACATTTTTGTGTAATTATTATTCATATTTTATGAATAGCTGTGCATTTTTATGTGGGCTAAGATGCTTTTTGTATAGTTTTAATTATGAGTGTAATTTTTAAAACTCATTCAATTTCGAGCCAAATTAAAGTTCTAAAAAATATATTATGTCTGGACTTTTTAACTTAAATATGTCACCCATGGACTATCCATACTTCCGTACTTCCATACTTAAATTATAAATGCGATAATATTATAAATGCGAAAGTGTTTCTGTCTGTCTGTAACTCTTGACGTCCAAACCACGGAATCGATTTTTCTGAAATTTGGCATAAAAAGACTTTGAGTTAAAAGGACATAGGATATTTTTTACCCCGAAGAAATGTACGGTTCCCGCGCTATAAACAAATTTTGGCGCAACGGAGTTGCGGGCGTCATCTAGTATCATAATATGCATGTAATTAAACTGTTTGTTCTTCGTAATAAAGTGGTATGTTTATATTCATATTAAAACTTGACAATAGAGGTAAATGAAACGCAATTTGGACAACATGCGAAACTGACGAAACAATAATAACAGTAGTTTAAATTGTGTTGAAAACGGTCCCGTACTATTTGTATGCATTATACTGGGCGAAATGAAAACAATACTGTGTTTTTAGTTGCAGTGATTTTCCAATATTTGATACTGTTTGTATATTTTATAGCGTCGAATGTCGATATCGCTTTGTGTACGTATGCGCACATTTTCATCTCGATTTAATTATTTTTTTAATGTATTAGTACAACAATTTGTGAACAAAAAGAAAATACTTTCAAACTATGCATGTTCACTTTTTTTATGAAATAAGGGGGCAAACGAGCAAACGGGTCACCTGATGGAAAGCAACTTCCGTCGCCCATGGACACTCGCAGCATCAGAAGAGCTGCAGGTGCGTTGCTGGCCTTTTAAGAGGGAATAGGGTAATTGGGGAGGGTAGGGTAGGGCAGGGAAGGGAAGAGAATAGGGGAGGGTTGGGAAGGGAATAGGGTAGGGGATTGGGCCTCCGGTAAACTCACTCACTCGGCGAAACACAGCGCAAGCGCTGTTTCACGCCGGTTTTCTGTGAGAACGTGGTATTTCTCCGGCCGAGCCGACCCATTCGTGCCGAAGCATGGCTCTCTCACGTATACGTACACTTTTGCTATGATGAGTTGTTTATGTGAGTAAATGTTTTAAGTTATTTTTAAATCCCAACAATTAACTTAAATTTAACAAATAAATAGTTTATACATTACTAGCTAGCCTATGATCCTTCACGTCGTCTACTTCTTATATGTGCCAAACAACATAAAAATTGCTCCAGTAGTTCGCGAGATAAGCCCTTTCAAATAATTTCCCTTGTTTTTCCACATTTTCCTACTAGTCTTAGCGTGATAAAATATAGCCTATAGCCTTCCTCAATAAATAGGCTATCTAACACTGAAATAATTTTTCAAATCGGACCAGTAGTTCCTGAGATTAGCGCGTTCAAGTTAGCCCTTTCAAATAATTTTCCCCGTTTTTTCCACATTTTCCTCTATTTTTTATCTCCTATTAGTCTTGCGTGATAAAATATAGCCTTTAGCCTTCCTCGATAAATGGGCTATCTAACACTGATAGAGTCATTAAAATCCGTTGCGTAGTTTTAAAGGGAACAAAGGGACATGAGGGAAAAAAGCGACTTTGTTTTATAATATCAAAGAATTCTATTTAAACTGAATAGAAGTTTTTGTATAATATGTATAGATTTATATTGATGTTCATTTCAAATTATTGATTTAAATATTGATTTATTTAACTTTGGGAAAGCATTTTTAATACTATATTTATTCATGTTTAATTTTGTATTCCAATGTAAAATATAATAAGAAAATAGAAAACTGTAATAGAAAGAAAATACGTATAACCGTTCCCTGTCAAGGAAATTAATAAGTGTAAATGTCACATAAAGAAATTCTGTTTTACAAGAACTTTATTTTATGCTTAGATTAAAAGTAAAAGGTGTTATATTTACTCTTTGCACCACGTATTAGTTAAATTTCTTTATGTGGCTTACAATGTATCTAATATAATTAAGGATGTGAGTAGATAAAGTGGATAACAAAAATTTTATAACATAAGGGCAATTACTCTTTTCTGTATAATTTGAACAAACCTTGTAACTTACCGTTTTTACCTTTACTTCATGACATTGTGGCTAATATGTCTGGCTATACATAAAATCCACGTTTTTTCAATTCCAAAATTTACCCGGTCCTAAAGCCTACATTTATGCAAAGAAACAACATTTTCTAAATTGTTAGTTACGCAGTACGCACTTTAACCACTTACGTCTTCAATTATTATTTTAATACTTACTACGATGGCGCAGCGACCCAAAGTGGATCTAGTTCTACGACACGAATTTACGCCACTTGTCGCGGTCTTGGGCAGTTTCTTGCCACTCTGTAACTTAAAGATCGCTCAGACTTCACTACATTTAGCCACCGGTACCGTGGATGGCCGAAAGGTCATCGCCCGATGGGACGCCCAAGGAATGCTTTTTAGTCGCACGATCCTTTCCCATTCTTGCAACATGACCGACCCATCGCAGCCGCTTGGCTTTTGTTACGTCAATAATATTGGGCTCAGCCGTGAGGTCTCCAACTTCGGCGTTGCTTTGGATTCTAGTTCCTCCGTCTGATGTGGTCACCGGACATTATTATTTTGGTTACTAGTCGTTGTGGCTATTTCTCTCCATCGATTGTGAGCATCCAGGTCCCGCATCCGTACATTAGTGTAGGCCTTATCACAGACTTAATAATAACTACTATTTTAGTGAAGTCAAATTAAAATGTTATATTTTTACTTACACTACGTTATAAGTTATGTTTTTGTGTTGAAATAAAAAGTAATAAGATATTAAGCAATTATGTAACCTTTTATTACCTACTTTGAAGATGTTTGACATTCATCGTTGAAAAATAGGCTTGTTGTAAAAGTAATTTTGATTTTCAATGTTTGTATAATATTATTTGCAGAGCCATTTCAGACTAAGAATGATATTTTAATTAATATGTAGATTAAAACGCCTTTCTGTAACTGTGTTACTTTTCAGTTAAAAGCATGTTGTCTTTAATAGTTTATTTGAAAATTAATAACTTATGAAAATATATTTCTACAAAGCGTTTAATACTAAAATTATTATCAGTTCTGTATAATATAAGACGTTTGCAAACTCAGAGTTTGTTAATAAAAATATTAGCTCATTTAATATTTTTGACTTTACATGATACAAAGCATGTAAATATCATTACATGTGAAAATCCCGATATAAAAAACGGTAAACTTACAGAGGAAATTTATGAAAAGGCACGATTTCAATTCGAGTTTATAGCACACGATGCTACCACGATAAGTCATTATATTACACTGGCTACACTGGAAATCCACTCTCTGATAAAAGAAGCAAGGAAGCCAGGCTTACTACGTGAGAGGTGGTGATCTCAGCTATATCGCAAAATGTAGCGAAAATAATAATGTAGGTCCTAGTATAGAGTTATATTATGTAATAAGATATTAGCAGCAAAATAAGTAATATTATAAAGTACTAGTTATCCCGGCAAACGTTGTTTTGCCATAAAAAGTACTAGATGACGCCCGCAACTCCGTTACGCCAAAACTCGTTTATCGCGCGGGAACCGTACATTTTCCAGGATAAAAACTATCCTATGTCCTTTTCCGGGACTCAAAGTATCTCCATACCGAATTTCAGCAAAATCGGTGCAGGTTCGAGCGTGAAGAGGTAACAGACAGACAGACACACTTTCGCATTTATAATATTAGTATGGATATGGATTTTGCCCATACTATTTTATTGAAGTGACTAAATAAGTATGTCACCATGGCAACGTCCATCGCTATCCCGTCGCACAAACAATGGTCGCCGTCAGTCTCAAGTTGTAATAATTTACTATTATTTATTCAACAAATGCACTTATCAATATAAAAAGTTGCCAGTAGCCGATTCTCAGACCATAAAGTTATTATACCTAGCGGAATAGAGCAACAATTTCGAGCTGTCAAACGAAACCGAAATTGGTTTCATCTGTGTGTAAAAATATGTGTACGTATACACTGACACAAGCATGATTGAACATGATTTCTATGAGATAAAATTGTCAACGTGCGGCACGTGCCGACTGGACGTTAAAAAAAGAGTGCTGCTGTCATGTATCACACGTCTCTTTTTACCACGCAGTGTTACTGATAGTCACATCTCGCTTGTTCAGGCCTTTGTTTCTCTATTCCGCTAGGTATATTAACTTTATGTCTCAGACCTACTGAATATGCATATAAAATTTAGTCAAAATCAGTAAAACCGTTACGGAGGAGTACGGTAACTAACATTGCGATACGAGAATATGTCGAATAATAGTAATCTCTTTATATCAGATCAAGTAGTCCAATGCACCCTATATTAGGTATAACATCCTCAATTTATATACAATAATAGAATTATCATGGCGTATAGTCGATGAGAATATTATATCCAGTTAAGTTTCAACCACTTAAGAAGCTTAAAGTTTCAAACTTAGAGCTCATTGATCTAATCGAGCCATATCAAACTTGAAAGCAAACTAGAGATAGAATTTAGTTGTCTTAATAATATGTAGGATTACTATCATAAGTTTCACGTCCACGAGTTAGGTTCCTGGTTTTGGTTTTCTAGAGTTGGTCATAATTGGCTGGCATAATTTGTAATCATGTCTGTATTCCAATATTGCATTAATTTTAACCCATAACGCAAAAACTACCGGTACGAGTTTGCAATTTGTTCAACATTTGAATGTACATTACATATTTTTATCAGCTTATCAGGTCAATGATTTCATAAACGATGGCACACCTTGGGAGTAGGATGGCTTCTTGCAAGGCTACTTCTTCATTATTATAGGACTTACAATTATGTATGTGGATATTGTATATAATATTTAGTTACAAAATTGTAAACTTTATTTTAAAAGATTTTTTTTTCTCACTTTTTTTGGTAAAAAAGTGGGCCCCGTGCGAGTTTCTTACGCCGGTTCTTCTCGCCGGGTTAGTTCCCGAACCGGTGGTAGGCATCATGTAAGACATTCTGAAAACATTTATTTTAAATTTATTCAGAAATAAAACAATTTTGATTTTGATTTTTTTCACAATAATTATGTTTAAATGTTTTTTTTAGTTGTATCTCCCAACGAAGAAGGTACGGGTCAGCTAATAAAGAAATGAGTTTGTTTTCTTTTTTTACACCAGAAATTGCTCTCCAGAGTCTAGACCCTAGAAGTCTAGACCAATATTTTTTTTTACACCAGAAATTGCTCTCCAGAGTCTAGACTATAGAAGTCTAGACCAATAATTGATGATTTTAATGAATATTACGCAAAGGTCAGATCAGAGGGCACGGGTATCACTTACACTAAGGCCGGTATAAATAGTCAGTACTCAAGATGCATCTCGGTCTCAAGACACGGTTCAGGCTCCGTGATTGGTTGGCTGTCAAAATTTGAACCAATCACAGAGCCGAACCGCGTCTGGAGACCGGGTCGCATCTTAAGTACTGACATGTTGCACATGTCATATCTGAATATTGACAGAAACGTTGTCAAACGTGGAACAAAACTTTTTGTTTACTGTCTACGCTGGTGCTGCCTCTACCGTGAAAACTTTGCAGTAATATATCCTATTGATTCCTTAAACTCGTTAAAAAGAGAAACTATTTTTACTTTAAACATATTTTTGTTTATTTTATTCTATTTTGGAACACAATATCACTGGTAACAGATAGTTTGCTTAAGCACTTCTACTAGCCTTCAGCTTATCATAAGCATCTAGTCCGCTTAGTTCGGCGTAGGTAATTAGTACTAATGCCAGGAAGATGTAATCGTTGCCAGTTGGTGCTGCAGGGAATTAGTGAGGTGGAAATGGGCCCTCGTTAGCACAACGTTAGTAGACCAAGGAATATAATCTTAATCACCTTTGTTGTATATAAAATTTGTGTTGTACTAGGCAGCCTAGTTGCACCCAAAACAAAACGGCCGTATGCTCCAACCGATTTTGAAAAGTTCTGGGGAATGGTGATTCCTGCACGATAAACGTATTTTGGGCCCAAATGATTTGTCAGTCACTTTAAAAAACAAACGATACTAAGATATTAACATACATTATTATCTAAGATATTGACTCGTAGTGTAAACTTATCTTTTAATAATTAAACAAAAAAAAATATAATGCCATATTATAAAACTATGCAATTTAACCTCATAATATGCATTTGTAAAACTTACAGCAGCAAAACTAAAACAAACTTTTAATAATCCGTGTTGCAAATAAAAATTATTAGGGCGATTAAAATAATTAACCTCCCAGCCAGCGTTTAGTCGCTAAGTGATTTGCGAACTGGTAAAATTGGTTATTAATATATTAATAGATAGAGCGATAAGCTCCGCCAGCAACTGGGTCAAGCAATTAGCAGGCGAGCCGTCATCGCTGCGATCTCTAATTAAACACGTATCACGTGCACGAAGAAAAATTTCCCCCATTTTTCAACCGTAGGCATTTAAAGTAACCCTTCATCCATCGTCATAGAGACCACTCCTAGAAACCCCAAAGTAAAATAACCACGAACGATATTCTGATGCACTAAATGAATTTCACGCTTTCAAATCAAAATGCGAAATAATTTAAATACGCTCGCCGAACTAGCGGAAACTACTTAAATGAAATTGAATCGGGAAAGAATCAAGACTTTTCCAATTCCAGCGAAGCCACTTAATTAATTATACATGATGCTCGCGACTTTGTTTGCGCAATCTCATAATATAAGGGGTGTTCTTTAAAAACTAGAGAAGTTAGTCCGTGCTCTTACAAATGTTTAATCTTGTAACTTTGTTACATTGTTCCAAAAATTTTCTTGGAGTTTCCATTTAGTATAGTAGGTACAGTCGAAAACGTATCCAGCTTTCAGCTCACTTTCCGACCTTATCATGAAACCAATGTATATTTTTTTTCATATTTATCTACATATTTTTTGGTAATTAGTAGATTCAATTATTATCTGTTGTCTAATGGTGGTTAATAAATGTAATTATAATTGTACGTTATATAATGTCATTAGGGCTGCATTATTCCACGAAACAAAGGATGCTTTAGTGAATGCAATGTAAATACAAAACCGACACAAGTTAATTAAACTAAATTATGAACGCAAATCTAGTTTAAAATTGCATTTAAATGTAAATACATAACATATATTTGATTGAACTCATTCAAAACTCATGAGTTAGCTTAATGAAATGTAAACCTAAACATTATTTACTAAAAACAACACTACTTTTAGATTTTAGTAAAATAACAATGTTTGAGTTTATATTTTATTAAGCTAACTCATGACTTATGAATACCTACAAATAATAAGTACCTACCATCTAAATGGTACTATATAGCTTTCCCTTTTTTTGTCGATTCTAAATGTAATTTTGAAGTATTTAAGTATCATCTCATTCCGTAAATACAAATTTCACAAAACTATTCGCTATAAAACCACATTCCCGAAACCGAATTTGAAATTCTTTCATTTGTTTCAGGGAAATTTGCGAGATAAAATACCTAATCTTTTCAAGTTTGTTACTTTAAATATTTTTTCCACGGCTACATAAAGGTGCCTTTGTGTACCTTTATTAGGGTAAATGAGTATTTTTCCCTTCAGAGAGACACAAATTTCGTAACGAGGTACGTCTCGTACCCGAGGACCCGGAAAATTAATTAAATGAAATGCAAAGGATTATTCTGCACGAATTGCAGCTACGTGTTAACTCCGAGCCCTGTGTTTAAGGCTTGAGGTAAGAATGTTACAATGGCCGGGACGTGCCTCGCTCTGATCTTCTCCGTTTATTCTAGAACACCTTACTCATTTTAATATGGTTTGCGCAGTGTTAGCTCACGTTTCGGCGTAATAAAACCTTTTGATACGTATAATTGAGGTTATACAAAATATCGTAAGGTTTTTATAGAAAAATAATCCGAAGTTATCATATAACACGTATCCAAATTCGGATGCATTTAAAAAAGGTTCATAAACGCCCGCAATGACTGGGATCAAAGCCAAATAGCGTTGATCAATTGCCGGACATCATAGCGGCCAACGATGCATGAAACCGACGCGACTGAAACGGCTTCGGAAATTACTGACAACCCCTTTGTTACATCCAACTTTCGTTTTTTCCGCCGGCTCGATTGATAAAGGTCCATTTTTTTTAAAAGAATATTGGGTGTATATTTTCATAGCGGGCTTTCTCTTTTTCTCTTCAATCCTGTTCTTCTTTTTCTCCGTGTGGAGCTTATTCAAATAGCCACATAAAATTGTGGAGAATTATTGCTTGATACAAAAAGCTTAAAATGCGAGCTATTTTTATTGCGGCTCATTATAATGTAAATGAAGTTCGGGCTGACCGCGGCGACGGACGAGCTGGATTTAACCACTTTTTACACAAAGACCTCGAAAATATAAACAAAATGTATTCAAAACGCCCGGCTCTTTGATATAATTTAAGGGTTCCACACGCTCACCGAAAGCGGGCTGACTAAACAGAAGGGCATGTAGCTAAAACCTTTTTAAATATTATTATCCTCTGTTTTAAAACCTTTTAAAGCATTTTAAACAATGATAAAATGTGAGATTTTCGTTAAATATAACTTTATTTAACCTCCAACCTTTTAAACTTCTTAATTTATAACATTTTCGTGTCTCGTTTCAGCTTTAAATATTGTTTATATTTTACGTAATCCAGCATATTGTTTGGATACCCGTATATATTTAGCACCCTGACCTTATCAATATTATGCAAAGCAAATATCTATTGTAATAGCTTTCCTCCTACTATCATATTATTATTATATTATTATAATTAATGCTAATAGGTTTTATTTGTGCGCTGTAACAAGGATAATATATGATAATAATATTATATTATTTATCCTTAGTCCAACCATCACGGACTTTTTTTATTTAAATTCTTTTGCCGTTTTTTTCGTAAAATTCCAATTAGCAAAAAACGAACTCGATTGGATGTCAATTAAGGAGTGCTCTAAGATAATTTGAATAGATGCCATCAATTTAAATGCTAATACCGAGCGTCTGCGTCGGACAAGTGAGTGGCAAGGCCGAATCCTTACTGCCCTCCCGGGACTGCCTAAACGAACCCCCGAGTATTAAGATATTTTTCTTCTCCCAGCAATTATATTAAATTTACAGCCCTTCAAATCATTTGACCTTATTAAAAGAATAACTAAATTAAGTTACGTCTTTCATTTGCTTTTTGATGGTCCTACTGTATTCATGTTTTATACTTTAGTATTTTATTTGAACGTGTTTAATATTTTTATACAGTGTTTAGATGTTTTAATTTCAAAGTTTATTTTAACACGAATTGCGGGGAGTTCTCGTAAAAATAATAAATATAAAAGTTTTGCTTTACAAGAGTTGTTTCTCGTTGCGGTTAACTAACAGAGATATTTATTTACAAGTTAAAGGGCATCGTAAAAAGGCTTTGTACACATATTATTATCTCTTTCTTCTTATTTTTCCTTTTTCTCGTTCTTTTTATAATAGACTTGGCTCAAGAATGAAGCGCGTAGCAACAAATAGATTTAATTTCTTAGATTTAATCAAATTGTTTGAACCTTTACGGTGCTTTCGCGGAGCAATCCAAAGACTTCTATCATAGAAGTCTTTGGAGCAATCGGACTGTCTACCCGTGACCACGGCCGCTGAAAGGTAGCCGAAACGTCAGGAATAAGGAATAAGAGAAGTGCTCAGCAAAAAAAACCGACCAAGTGCGAGTTGGACTCGCCCATGAAGGGGTCCGCAGCAGCAATAAGGTTTATTTTTATGAAATTAAAAGGTTTTTGATTTATTTTTATATCTCAGTTGATTTAATGAAAGTTAATTTAAGATTTACCATTTAAGACGTATAAAAAAAAAACTACTTGTTGATCTCGTTCAAACCAATTTTCGTTGGTAGATTGTATAGCAATGTACATCATATATTTTCTTAGACCTATCGTGCCCCTACTTTAGAAGTTGGGGGGGGGGGGGGGGGGCGCACTCATTTTACCATTTTGGAAGAGTCTCTCTCGCAAACTATTCAGGTTAGAAAAAAATTATATAAGAAACCTGCAAAAGATTTTTGAAGAACTATCCATAGATACCCCACACGCATAGGTCAGTTGAAAAATATTTTTTTTTGTTTCAGTTGTACCTATGGGGACCCCTAAAATTTTTATTAATTTTTCCATTTTTGTATCAAAATCTTAATGCGGTTTACAGATTTAATCTATCTACCAAGTTACAATAGTATAGCTCTTATAGTTTCAGAGAAAAGTGGCTGTAACATGTGGACGGACAGACAGACAGACAGACAGATAAACAGACATGACGAATCTATAAGGGTTCCGTTTTTGGCTACGGAACCCTAAAAATATAAGGTAAATAAAAGGTAAGGCTCGGTCTGAAATGTGAATTATAGTGTGCTGTTCTTGCATTCTGGTTAGCATAACATGGAGATTAACATTGAAGTAAAGTTGGTTTGCTTACGGTTTTTGCTTCCATCGTATATTGTATCTTAAATATTGTTACGTGCTAAGGGTTCGAAAGATTTGGAGAGAAAGACCTGCTGACTCTCTTGAAGACTTTATTCACTAAGTCTAGGTCACACAAGCACACACTAGGTCACAACACTTAGCACTAAGTCCAAACACTAATCACTAGGTCCAATCACTAAGCACTATCACTGTCCTAGGTCGTAGCCGAGTCGTAGGTTTCACCGGTTAACTCACTATTGATCACTTGTTTTTACTCCGAAATCGCCTTGATGATCGCTCGAACCGAACTGAACTGCGGCCCGTCAACTTCCGTCCTGGAAAGCAACTTCCATCGCTCATGGACACTCGCAGCATCAGAAGAGCTGGAGGTGCGTTGCCGGCCTTTTAAGAGGATACAACAGCGGCTAGAGAAATGAAAAAAAAGTACGTGTAATATCTATAGCTGTCTCCCTTACCTCAAGCCTATACCGCAGAAAGCGATAGAGACAACTGCAGAAAATCCAGAAAATCAACGATTCGTTGTCCCCTGATTCCTTCTCCAAAACTTAACCGATTTAAGTACTTTTTTCATTAAAGATTAAAAAAAGGCTTGAGCTGTGTTCCTATGTTTTGCTTTTATTGTATAATCTATCCAAATCTGTTTTCTGGACGTTTGAACACAGTGGAAAATCTGGCCATTTTTTTTGGGTTTTTGAACGTTCATATCTTATTTAATAATTAAATTATGAAAAAAAAAGAAAACATAGGGACATTGTATTAGTGGCCGTAGATATTCAGGAAAAAAATTATAACTCTACTAGCATTATCCAGGGAGGAAACAGGGGACAACGTTTGTATGGAAAAAATGGCGGTGTGGAATCCTCTTAAGAGGGAATAGGATAATAGGGGAGGGTAGGGAAGGGAAGGGAATAGGGGAGGGTAGGGAAGGGAAGGGCCTCCGGTAAACTCACTCACTCGGCGAAACACAGCGCAAGCGCTGTTTCACGCCGGTTTTCTGTGAGAACGTGGTATTTCTCCGGTCGAGCCGGCCCATTCGTGCCGAAGCATGGCTCTCCCACGTTCGAGAACATTTCTTCCCGAATGTACACAAAAACACGTAAACAAGTAAACAAATAAACAGGTAAACACGTAAACAACTGTTGGACAACTAGTAGGTTCGAGTATGTACTTCGTCTAGTATTGAGTAGGGGATTTATGTTGCCTGTGTTCCATCGGTAAGTTTCGCTGGTTTGTCGCTAGATACCGTAACACTATTATAAGAAATAATAATAGTAAGCTATCAAGAGTTGACGCACTCGTAATCTACTAATCTAAAACTCAAAATACCTATTTACACTCAGTAAAATCAAATTTATACGAAAATACTTGACCCCGAGAACGTACGTTTTAAATTTTTAATACATCAAGCAAAATGTCTAAATCAACTTTTTAATAAACCAAATTCATTACTATGGACGTCCATTTCTCTAACCTTTCTACTTAATACTTATGCAATTTACAAGCGCAAGGAGCACAGTCGACTTGACATTGTTAACTTTGGTGTTATAGGAGAAGTTGGTCCCGATCCGACACATCAACACTTTGCTTAAGGGAATTTACATTTATATTACAAGAGTTGGTAAGGACGGAACACACAGATTGTGCTTGTACTGCTTGTCTATGCATCGCATAATATGATATTGGAGGATGACGAATGTTACTTTCAGTATTACTTTTTAGCTTAACTGCTTATTTCTTCTTATTTCTTCGTTAAACTTTCATCTGAAGTAGTTCGCAAGTTTACTGTAAATTTTCGTATATTATTATGTGATATTTTTTCATGCCCTTATTTTTTGTTGTGTAAAAATGTTATTCTTTAAGAGGATACACCAAGGTCTAGAGAAATAAAAAACCTGCAGTAAGTATTTATAAAATCTATTGATGTCTACCTAACCTCAAGCCTTCCCCCGCAGAGCACGATAGAGAGTAGAGACAACTGCAGCAGATAGTGATCTAATAAAAGAACAGAAAATCAACGATTCGTTGTCCGCTGATTTCTGCTCCAAAACTTAACCGATTTAAGTACTTTTTTCATTAAAAATTAAAGCAAGGCTTAAGTTGTGCTCTTATGTTTTTTTTTTTGATAATCTAGCCAAGTTTGTTTTCTGGATGTTTCAACACAGCGGAAAATCTGGCCATTTTTTATCTGTTATGTCTCCTATTAACCCAACTTATTGGCAAAAGGCTCATTTTACTTGTTTCAAAAATTGTACGCACGAATTTCATGACGCACGCTCAAGTTTTTGTTTGCTTACTTTTAATATCATCATTTTACAGAGTATACACACGTCCTTACAAAGCCGCGCTCACCTTTTCACAGTACAAAACTTAAAACAATTTTGAGCACACAAAGTTTTATGGACAGGTATTAAAGATATTAATTCAGTTTTGTTTTAGGTTATGTTGCGCGTTGATACAAAAAATATATTATAGCATAGAAAAATAATTAATATATAGTTATAACTAATAACATAACTAGCTGTTGCCCGCGACTTCGTTCGTTTTTCCACACTTTCCTCTATTTCTTCGCTTATATTAGTCTTAGCGTAATAAAATATAACCTATAACCTTCCTCGATCAATGGGCTATCTAACACTGAAAGAATTTTTCAAATCGGACCTGTAGTTCTTGAGATTAGCGCGTTCAAATAAGCCCTTTCAAATAATTTTACCCCGTTTTTTCTACATTTTCCTCTATTCATTCGTTACTATTAGTCTTAGCGTGATAAAATATAGCCTATAGCCTTTCTCGATAAATGGGCTATCTAACACTGAAAGAATTTTTCAAATCGGACCAGTAGTTCCTGAGCTTAGCGCGTTCAAACAAACAAACTAACAAACTCTGCAGAATTATAATATTAAAGTATAGATAGTTATCTTAATATATATATTTCTTGTGTGCGTGTGTATGTGACTGAACTCCTCCTAAACGACTGGACCAATTTTGATGAAATTTTTTGTGTGTGTTCGTGGAGATTCGAGAATGGTTTAGATTTACAGTTTGGTCTACTGGAAAATGTTTTTTCAATTAATTTCTTATTTATAAGGAGTTGTTGATTTTGGAATGTTTTACATTAGATCCGGCGGACGGCGCTATCATCGCATTCAATATTATTCTATTTCAATTTTAGTTTGTCCTGACAGATGGTGCTACGATTAATTTGAAAAAAATTTTGTTATTCAATTCATGTGCTGATTAAAATATTAAATAAATAACACATAGGCTACAATTTTAACCGACTTTCAAAATGGGGGAGGTGTTATGTTCGTTTTCTTATATTCAACGATTACTCCGCCGTTTGTTAACCGATTTTCAAAATTTTTCTTTTGGTATATAGGGTATCATCCCAATTTGGTATTATATTCAGAAAAGTGGTGATCTGATGAAGGATCCATAAGTAATCGAGGGAACTCCTCAAAACTTATAGGGAAACATATGGTGACTTCGGTTTCGTGAGAAGTATTCTAAGCATATGCTACCAACAAGTAAGATTTTGCACCGAGATATACCTGGTATACCGTGGTTCGGAAGGTGCTGAGGGAATTCCTGATTCTTTATAGATACAAGTTTGGGAGTTTCGGCGTTGTTTTAAGAACAGAAAGCATATGCTACTATGCAAATTACATTCTTCATCATCATCATCATCATCATCACTACCATATTATACCATTTCATAGTCTTTTAGATCGAGACTCGAGTTTGTCAAGCGATAATTAAAAAAAATCTATATCTACCTAATATTATAAACCTGAAGAGTATGTTTGCTTGAACGCGTCAATCTCAGAAACTACAGGTCCGATTTAAAAACTTATCTCAGTGTTAGATAGATCATTTATCGAGTAAGACTCATCATTTATCGAGAAGGTTATATTATATTATTACTCTAAGACTAATACGACAGAAGAAACTCAGGAAAATGTGGGAAAAACGGGGGAAATATTTTTTATGGGAAAATGTACCTACGGATTCTGTAAAATTTCTAATTTACGCGGGCGAAGCCGCGCGGGACATCTAGTTATGTTATAAGTTATAACATTACTGTTTGAACACTCATGACATACTATCTAATCACACTATCTTCACTACATTTTTACTTATTACTTAATTATTTTTTTAGGAATAAAAAACAATACAATGATGAGTAACTATTTCAAAAAAAATCTATGCACGTCACAAATTCTATATATTAATACGCGAGAGAAAAACTTTGTATCTCTTTTGACGAAAAATGGGGAAACGTAAATGAATGAAATTTTGCATAGTTATAGTTTATATTATGGTGAAGGACTGCATCGAGCTAATATTATTTTGAAATTATGCGTTTATCATACATTTTTTTAACAAATAAAACATTACACACACTACAACACACACACTTAGGAATGAAGACAGATTTTTGAGTGACAAGCCTATACATGTACTAATAATACTCTTTTATTTATGGTTGACGTCTGGGGTGAAGCCAAACTAGCGTAATTTGTGAGTTGTGAGTCGCAGAATTTCTGCCGCAGAAATATCTTTTCATACAAATCATGACTCACAAAATTACGCTCGAGTGAATTAAACAGGACTTTTGTATGAAACTGAATGCAGCAGAATTCTGCCCGGCCAGTCTGAGATCAGCTGAGCCCCAGAGAAAAAAATATGATATAGTCAAGACTTTTTTACAAAATATAGGTAGTAGTCTTAATATCGTTGAAACTGAGGTCGAATTTCAACCATTGGCCAATCTCTAGTATTTTTAAATACCAGTTTTAGACGTAGAATTTATACGAGGACGAATATTTCGCAAAACAATACAAGGTCAAACAAAATAGAGGAAAACAGATTACAGCGGAAAAGGAGTAATAAAAATTCTGTACCGGGAAAACATACAAGAAGCGTTTTCGTTATGATTGTAAGAGATTTTTAATTTCACTCCAGGGGTTTAAAAATGACCCAGACACACGTTAGCATTAGAGCATGTTAAAATTGAGGGAACCGTAACTTTTATTATTTGATATATTATGTAAAGATAATAATAGCTCCCACACCGGTTTCGGTGACGGTGGCCGGTTTCATTGAAACCAGGCCAGCTCCGCAGGAGTAATTTTATAGTGCCCAAGTGTGTGCGCAGTACACAAGAGTACTCTCTATTCATTTACTCTCATAACCCAGTGGGACGGCAGACCGACACGACCGGCGAGAGATCAGGCGCAGGACCGACTATTTACATGCCCATCCGACGCATGGATCATCTTACTTGTCAGACAATCAGGTGATCAGCCTGCATTGTCCTAACCAAACTTGGAAATAACATGTTTCCAACGCGGGAATCGAACCCACGACCTCGGAGTGAAGAGCCGCGCTCTGTACCACTAGACCACGGAGGCGTTATGTAAACGGAGGGTATGTAAAGATATACGGACGCTGTTAAGCATATTTTGTGTATCATCCTAGGAAAAAAATACGTATTGAGTTATGAATTTAGTCATGTTCTTTAAATGATAATTTAGAAAATACTGCATTAATAACTCGATCCAAAAAGTGTTTGTAGGTGAATACACAAATACTTAACAGCGACCATATTATTATATAAAGTTATTTCACTATTAAAATATTTATTTTTAATAGATTGAGCTGAAAGCTATAATATGGTGATCAGTGATCACTGATCAGGGTCAATAATTAACAGTTAGCCAGTCATTAACATGATTTAAAGGCAACTACATAATTATTTACACAGCCCGAATACATAGACCCTCTCCCTATTTAGGAAGTTGCTCAAAAAGAAAACATTCGATATTCAATATAATATTGTGCTACGAAAACGCTGTTGTCAATTCTTCATAATAAACTCCGAGCCTCAGTATTTCATAAATTTCAAGGAACTGCAATAATATTGAATAGCATTGTAATAATTATTATTATATTATCTGCATAACGATTTTTGTTTTTAAACTCTTCTCCTTACATATTTGAAAGGTTTTATTGACAGCGAAACGCTGCAATTTTTCGTCTGCAAAAATAGCCGAGTAATATCGGGCATTTTCCTTTTTATATTTCATTAAGTTGTAGCGGTACCCACAATTCGCCTAACATTCCTGCATCGCGCTATCGAAGTTTCGGAGAACGGCAAGATATATACAACGTCTGAAATGACGTCAGTGGGCTTCGGCCTGACCGAGCATGCTATCTCGCTCGGTCGGAAGATCTTCCTTTTCGGCCGCCACTAACAACGTTAAAAAGTCATTATTTTCTCACTGCGTCATCACATCGGCATCGCTTCTTTGATGTTCCCTTTTAGTAAATAAAAATCAATATTTTTAATTCAAATAAACAACAAATATTGTGATGAATGGTGTAGCTTTATGTGTATAGAGTATTATTATATTATCATATTAATGATAGGTACTAAGTTGGTTTGTTTCATTTTTATTAGGCTATTTGACCTATATTCAATTTCATTGAACAATTAATGCATATTTCTAGTAGAACTTTGGCCTAGGAAATCGTATTTCAAAATAAAGTCGATTTTAAAATATGATTTCATATTTTTTTAATTTGTACTGACGAAAACGATTTTGCGGTACTTCCGATTTGGATGTGACGTCATCATCAGTAATTCATTATTTTTATTTTTAACGTACTCGTTATTTGTAGGTTTGTCTGTACACAAATAATAAGAATAAGTCTAGAAAGATATTTTGTAAAATATATTTTCTTGAATAATTCAAATAAAACATCAGTTTTACATATTATATTATTATGTCTCCATTTACTGTTTGTTGGGAAATGGCCATTTCGGTCATAACTTTTTTCCAAAAGTTTTCAACATTACAAATAATTTTTCATTGCTTATTTAATTGTTTTCTAATTTTTTGGCACTTTGAGACTCATACGTTTAAGCACATAAACCTTCAAATTTTTTATGAGTTTCTATTTATTTATTTATTCAAACATTCATTGCATACAAGACACTATTTACATAAAAAATGACATAGAAAGACGACACAAAGGAACTGCTTATTTCTAAAGAAATTTCTTACAGCAGCCCCACGGAGAGAGATGTGATATATAGACATCAGATAGAGCGTGCACAATAACAAAATTATACTTATCTATATTATAAGTACACGAAACTAATAATAATAATAATAAAACATGTAGTATTATGTTAACCAAAATAAATAATAGTACAATATTAACAATTATAAATAATAATAATAAATACTATACAATATGTCTATAATACATAAATACTATACGTATATTTAATAACGTTACTTACATGGATTGAGATTCTTGAAGATAATGCTCTTTCAAGCGTTTCTTGAACACACTGATGGTAGAGCTATCACGAACAGTGTGGGGAAGCGAGTTCCACAATCTGACTGCATGAACTGTGAAGGAGTAGGAGAAAGAGTTGGAACGATGGGATTGGAGTAAAAGATTCATTCTAATATTGGACCTGCATGGGGTATGGTGTGGTCGGGAAAAATTGAACCGTTCAATAAGGTAGGAGGGGGAAAGGGGGTTATACAGGATATTATACAATAGATAAAGTATATGGGAATTGCGACGGAGACGGATAGGAAGCCACTTAAGTTTTGACCTATGAGCTGATATGTGGTCAAACTTTTTTAAGCCAAAAATAAAGGTTTAATATGCAAAGGTTTTGCAAACGCTCTAACTTTGTTAAAAGCTCTTCGGTCAGGTCTAAGTAGCAGGAATTGGAATAATCAAGGATTGGAAAAATGAGAGTTTGGTTTGTGTAGCTAAAACGTTTTGGAGGTTCCTCATCATGTGCAGCGAGTGGTGTACTTTTCTGCTAACTTCATTAACCTGAGGCTTCCAACAAAGGTTGCTGTCCAAAATAAACCTAAATTTCTTGCCGTTTCTGTATACTCAAGAATGATACCGTCATATACGATATTCGACACATGACGTAATCGCTTGGTCATATATCGGCTTCCTATTATAATGGCCTGTGACTTTTTTGGGTTGACCAACAGACCATAGGATCTAGCCCAGTCGGCTATGCGCTGTAAATCAGAGTTGATTGAAGCAACTGCGGAATCAATGTCGTCTAGATTACAGTGACGATAAATTTGGAGATCGTCTGCATAAAATATTAGTGAGACTATCATATTAATAAAAATAGAAAACAGGAGAGGAGAGAGTACGCCACCTTGGGGTACACTCGCTTCGATATCACACCAATCTGAGGTGGCCTCATCAGAGCGGACACGTTGCGAGCGTCCCCGAAAATATTTGTCAAACTAGTCTACCACTGAGGGAGATATGTTTAGGGAGCGGAGGATGGAAAGGATAATGTCAAAGTCTACAGAGTTGAAACCACTGCTAAAATCAAGCAAGACCAGGATCGAAACACATTTATTCTCCAAGGCTAGTCGGAGATGAGGCTGTGACTTTTAGCAGTGCTGTGACAGTACTGTGACCAAAACGGAAGCCGGACTGGAAGGGAGAGAGCAAACTGTTGGAGGATAGATATTGGGAAAGCTGTTTGTGAACAATGTGTTCCAGGACTTTGGAGAGGTAAGGTAATATGGAAATTGGCCTAAATTCAGACACGGATGAGGGGTTAGGGGTTTTGGGAAGTGGAATGATATTAGCACGTTTCCATGCAGAAGGGAAAAAACTCGTTGTCAAGGAATAGTAAAAATGTGAGTGAAAATTGGCAAGAGTTTAGGACGGGTAAGGGATATCATACGAGGGCTTAGGTTGTCATCGCCTGCTGCATTAGAAGTTATAGCTATGATAATATATCTATAAATTTCTTCATCAGAGACAAGTTGAAATGAGAATGGAGCACAGAAGGGGAGGGAAAGAGAGCGGAGATGGGATATTGTATGTGTTTTAGTATACCGGTCGACAATTACTGTTGGGGCAGAGAAATGAGTAAGTGTTAAGTTTATTTAAGTTGACTGAGTTATTGATGCTGGCAGATGACTTGCCAATTCCTAGCGTAGAAAAGAAACTTCCATAGTTGTGAAGGGTTGCTTTTTCAATAGAGGAGTGTATAATAATGTGCCGTCTCTTAGCATCTCTACATAGACGATTACAATGATTTCGCAGATACTTATATTTGTCAAAATTGTCACTTTGTTGTTTCTATTGTTTGAAATATTAAAATATTTGTTTGAGATTGAATGATGAAGAATCGATTAGCATGAATGAAAAAAGTAGGTCAAGTAGCCTACAATTATTGAATTTAATTACAAATTAACAAAATTTCTCTAAGAATAGAAAACTTGATAATAACATATTAGACTGTAAAACATCGTCAGACGTCAACAAACTATTAACTACGTCACTGTAGTGTCCCAGACGTATCGACCAATTATCTTCTCTGAATTAGGTCGACCAAATTCCGAAAATGTCGTATGTGCTTTAGCTGTTGGAATTTTAAGGATACCGGCTATTTTGCGACGAATATAGAGGACTTAATTTTAGACAACTTGTATTATAAAGCACTAAAAAAGTTTGTAGCACGTACAACAAAAATAAAACTAGACGTCTGAAAGCCGAAGTCTTATTATTTTTTACAACTTTTGAAAAGTTTTCCAATAAATGTAAACCGACAAGGACAAGGTCCCATAGCAACGGTTTTTAGCCCTTAGCACTGAATATAACTTGATGATAATAGGAACAAGCATGTAGAAGACACCTACAACAGTGGCTAAGGTTGGTTCTTTAGAAGAAAACTCTCTAGCCTTTATTATTATAGATTTGGATGGTCCTTGAAATGTAAGAATAGGTCAGGAAGTCATAGTAACTTACACAGTATACTGTAGCTACTAGTGGCCTTTGGCAGGTTATTTTACCCGCAGATACAGATAATATGGTTTAATAATTTATTATTGCGCTGTAATGCGTACAATGGAAGAAAATATTATGTTAAGAGTTACTTTTTGCCATATCGTGAAGTTGTTATGTATCTTCAAAAATAATATGGATTTTTGATTGAATATATCAAAAATAAAATATGAAACCTACACAGCTCGTAAAGAATATACAATGAAAAACCGCGTTGCAGCAAGCTGTTATTGTACACAACAAAAGTTCCTGCCACAGCTGACTGAACAAAACTCATCTTTTATTTATAAAACATCGCTGGCATTTCGTTCAATCCGTCAATGTCTGTAAATAATATCCTATTGAAACATATTTTTCGAGTACGAGGTATAAAAACCATGACCAAAGAACGCCAGAGACTAGAATGCTTCTGAGAAATTACACTCATATATCTCCAAGTAAAGGACGCTAAAAGACGTATGCCTTTTGAAACGATATCGGGATTGATATTAGGGTATAATGGCTGTTAAATTCTCTGACACATTGAATATAAATAATTTGCTAAGGAAATGTTTCTGTACAAGATTTTTGGGATAACTGACAATGATGATCTTGACTTTAAGCATCCATTAGTGAAAGCGTTCCGGAATTTTGACAAAACGTAAATAATGAGATATGATAAGGAGCTATCCCATTCTTGTTCCATATTGAAGTTAAGAGCATCAAATTATATCTCGTTTTCCTTGTGAACGAAATGTCCATTAAATTGTAAGAGGCATAAATCGGAATTCATAGAATTATAAGTCAATTCACTAAACATTTTTTGTTCTCGATTGAATTTCTCTCGTAAGTGGCGAGCTCCGGCAAAAGTAATTTCAACTTCTTACGCTCCATATCAAGGAATCGGTTATGTTAGTCACGTTTTATTCAATAAACCCAAAATTAATACAACGGACGTGGGTAGAGTCATCGAATGGTCACCGAACGGGGACTTTCCCTTATTCTGTTGTAATGAAGATACGGTCAAAGTCTCTGTTTGCTGAGCCTCACCGAGTCGCCCGGTTCATTATTCTTTATTTACAATAGACCTTTTGTATAGTTTCATTACGAGCCTTCGATGAATCGCCTTAATATGTCGGAATACTTCGGACATATTACAGTTTGTTTTGTCAAGTACCTTTGTGATTGTGAAAACCTAATTCGTGCTAAGTTCCGCAGTGCAGTGTTCCGCAAACTTTTTGTGTTCAAGGCACATCTATGAAAGTAAATTTTTTTAAGGTACACCCCAAATTAATCAGCGTGTGCAGGGTGTTCTGAGTTCCCATCCCTCAGTCGATCATCCTGAGATGTAGGGAACATCTCAGGTCTTTGGTTCTCTTAAAGATATATTAGAAATAATTACGATGACCTTTTCCGCGGCACATCAACTACTGACCACGGTATAACCTTTGCGAAACACTGCTTAGAGTATGAGCTAAAGCGATACCGCGAAAACAGTATAATATGGGTTGAATTATATTATTTTTATACTATGTGATCTATAGCGGATAAAATAAGACACGAGGAAATGCCTTTTCATAAAATGAAATAGCAAATAAATATTTTACAATAATTTTCCCAATTGAAAATTACAGTGTAATTGAAGAGAAATGTTGAATCATTAAGCAAATAAATAAAATATAAAAATTAAAAATATAAAATGCGGCCAGTTTATTAAAGGAAACACGAAATCGTAAAAACGAAGTTCATTTTTATTAATAGAGCTCCCTGTGAATGCTCGAATATGAGAAATTAATTGTCCTGCTACGCAGTCGAAAGTAAAGACCATCTTTATTTGATAGAGATTGAAATATGTCTTCATAATGTTTAAAATATATTGAATGAAGATTTTATTGCATAGACTTTAAATATTAAAATTGATTGTATAATCAATGGTCTTTGCCAGATAGCCAATATCAATTATAGCGCGGAAACCGTACATTTTTCTTCAACAAAAACTGTCCTATGTTCGTTCCTGTCTCTCAAAGTATATCTATACAAAATTTAACATTTAGAGCATAAAGAGGCAATAGACAGAAAGGCACAAATTCACAATTTTGTATCAGTAAAATAATGTATCAGTAAAACAAAACAAAACCCTAAATAAATAAATAGCCTTAAAAAGTCACCTTGAAGTTTTGAAACTTTTAGAAATAATCACCTAAAAGCAGCGTTCCAGTTCATATTGCATTTTATTTTAATCTGTTGAAAGGGTTGCTTTGAGGTTTGACGAGGGTCCGAAAAGTGAGCATTTTGTAGCCAATGAGTGTTCGGAGACGTGTCCTCTCAAACGCCGGATGTCGAATGATGTATCGAGCTCTGAGAGCATATTCCTTATTATACTTTAAGCCGGCAAATGGCTACATCGTGGAAATAAAACCTCTACAAACTCATTTTAGCCACTCGGCGACAATAGGTTATACCGCTCTATGTGACCGATTTTTGGTGTTACTTTATGAATAGATTTTTAGGTCATAAAGTATTATAGAGAGAGGTAAGGGTGCCAGTGGAATATAAGGCACTACTCTTCCAAATAATTGAAAAGTATTTGTAACATTTTGAAATTTTATTATAATTATAATAATCTATACTTACAAAGCCGAAGAGTTTGTTTGTTGTATGTTTAAACGCGCTCATCCCAGAAATGAAAAGCTTGAATAATTGGAAAAATATTTTTGTGTTGGAATGCCCATTTGTCAAAAAATTTATAGTCCGAGGGGGATATAAATTGGGAGGAGAGGCTCTATGTTAGCTAGAATACCTATATTATTTTAAACTTATATAATAATATCATAGTACAACCAATATGAGCGAGGATACAGAGGAAAATGTAGAAAAAAACGGGGAAAAATATAATTTGGATGTGCTTATTTTTACAAAATACTGGACCGATTTTTATGTCATTTGGCTTTAGACACACAGGGCAGGACATATTCTACTATTATGCGGGAAAATGTATGTCTCCAGCAAATACCTTATTTACGCAGGCGGAATATTAGTTAAATATAAAATTGATGATCAATATTATGAACTAATTAAATTCGATGAACTCTGGTACCTCATGATTTTACTTCAAATAATTTAACTATTTGCAAAATATATTACTTTACTAGATTAATGATAAAGTTAAGTCAAGCAAAACTTCGGTTAGAGGCAGCAAATAACTTACTTCATTAGTATTAACGATGTTTCAGTTTTAGACGCTTTAATACAAATAAATTAAGATTCAAAGTAGATAACATAAGTACATATTCTACGTTATTAATGTACACAAAAATAACTGTTTTTTGCCCGTAACTTTGTTTACGCGTCTTTTTCTGGGATAAAATATTATTTTATTAATTAATATTAGCATACATACAGCATTACATCCTGAAAAAAATATAGATTTTATTCCGTGCAAAGGTAAATCCATACTACCTAATTATTATGAATGAGAAAGTGTGTCTGTCTGTCTTTCTGTTACCTCTTCACGCTCAAACCACTGAACTGATTTAGCTGAAATTTGGTATGGAGATTCTTTGAGTGCCGGAAAAGGTTCCTGGAAAGGACATACCTATAGGATACTTTTTATCCCGTGTTTCCGCGTGATAAACAAAACTTGGCAGAACAGAGTTGCGGGCGTCATCTAGTAATTTTTATTTTTATGAAATAAGGGGGCAAACGAGCAAACGGGTCACCTGATGGAAAGCAACTTCCGTCGTCCATGGACACTCGCAGCATCAGATGAGCTGCAGGTGCGTTGCCGGCCTTTTAAGAGGGAATAGGGTAGTAGGGGAGGGTAGGGAAGGGAATAGGGGAGGGTAGGGAAGGGAATAGGGTAAGGGATCGGGCCGCCGGTAAACTCACTCACTGGGCGAAACACAGCGCAAGCGCTGTTTCACACTGGTTTTCTGTGAGAACGTGGTATTTCTCCGGTCGAGCCGGCCCATTCGTGCCGAAGCATGACTCTCCCACGTATAAAATATATTATCATATCTTACAAAAAAGATGAACCAAATAGACGGATAAATAGCTGATAACATCTAGTCTAAAATAGCTAAACTTGAATAAAACCAAACAAGCTTTTATTAAGCGTAGAAGGTGCTTTGTGGAAGAGTTAATATTATGACAGGTATTCCTGTATAAAGCATAGCTGACTGCTGGGCAAAGCTTTGATACTTCATAACGTTTAGAGTTTAAACTAACTCTACATTTTCTAAGAATTTTGTTGTTAACAGGACATCACAGGTGTTACTGTGATAGTATCATGCTCCTGTTTATAACTTAAACCAGCGCAGCTAAAATGGTCGCTTTGGAGAATCATATTATTATGAATCATAATATGATTCATTTTTTTAAATCGCAAAATGGTCACTCTGCTGCAATTCATGTCTAGTAATTCGTACTAATTTGACATTCGTCAGTTTGACAGTTTTGACAATTCATTTGCTGAATTGATTGAGAGGAATTGCTAAATGTGACCATTTTAGCCCCACTGAGTTGTAGACATGAGCGGACGAAGTGAGTAACTAACGTTTGTAAACTGTCATTTTTGCATAAAAGGAGGACCGGAAAATGATTTGGACTCAGAAAGTAAGGTTTGTTTAAATTCTATGTGAGAAAAAAATTATAAAATACCCTTATGTTATTAAATGTTACCCACTTCATCCACTCTTGTCTTTAATTATAAGATTGTATTTTAGACACGAATGGGCCGGCTCGGCCGGAGAAATACCACGTTCTCACAGAAAACCGGCGTGAAACAGCGCTTGCGCTGTGTTTCGCAGAGAGAGAGAGTTTACCGGAGGCCCAATCCCCTACCCTATTCCCTTCCCTACCTTCCCATATTCCCATCCCTATTTTCCCCTATTACCCTATTTCCACTTAAAAAGCCGGCAACGCACCTGCAGCTCTTCTGATGCTGCGAGTGTCCATGGGCGACTCAAGTTGCATTTAAAAGGGCTTATCTCACGAACTACTGGAGCATTTTTTTTGTTATTTAGCACAGATAAGAAGTAAGCCACGTAAAGGATCATGTACTATTTTTTGTGGACTAATTTGTCTGTGAAATATCAAATTAACGAGGGCGAGGCCGCGCGGAACGTCTAGTCATTATACAATATTAGCTAGAGACTAATAATGAAGACGGGTGGTAACAAGGTTTGCTCAAATTATTAGGGTTAAAATAAGTAATTGATCTTATCTTGTAAAATGTTATTTACCAACTCATCCACTCATGTCCATAATTGTGAGATTGTGAGAAGATAACAAGCGTTTAGCATATCCTTTCTATACCAATTTCAGGCGTTGTCAATACAAACTTATACGAGAAGCGATTGCATTATCATTTTAAGCTGTCCGTCCCGTCGACGTGGCGAGTTGTAACGGGCCCTCCGTTTATAGCCTCTTTAAACCCTTGCAATAACTTTAGACGTAGTTTGCTTCGCTTTACAAGCACCTTTATGATGAGCCGCTCCCTAAAGGGATGTTCACAATAAATATTGTGACCTACGCGTAATGTACGTACGGGCTCGATATAAAATATGAAAAACTAAGTTATTGCAATTTTAAGAAGCATATCAATGCATTCACTGTAGTGTTTACCATACTCGATCTATTTACATTGAAATCAACGACGCTGTCGAATTAGGGTCAATTTATACTAGCGCAGAATCGAAGCGCATCGAAGCGAATTCCCAAAAACTGAACCTAGAAAGATCAACTTTAACTCCAGAGCGAAACGCACCCAAATACTTCCAGCAAGAAAAAAGGAACCCTGAAAGAAAGCCCTATTTCCAATCTATATCGATCACACTCAAGGATTACCCGCTATAAAACCTATATAAACTGCACAAATAGGAATATCCTATTACATCTCAACATCTCCCGTCCACGGTAGGCTATCAAGTTTAAGTGGGCTCGAGACATTCAGCAAATAGCGAGTGATGTTAACGTACGTGGCCAGGAAACTAGGTAACAAAACAACAATTGCCGAGAATACGTCGACGATTCCAGATTTATTGGTCACACGGAAGGTGTTTATTTTTGAAAGGAGAGTGGCGAGTCGCCATAGACTTTGGCCCCGTTATTAATACTTATAATAACTACGAGATGACGCTCGCAACTCCGTTGCGCCTAAACTCGTTTATCGCGCTGGAACCGTACATATTTCCGGGACAAAAAGTATCCTATGTCCTTTCCCGGGACTCAAAGTATCTCCATGCCAAATTTCAGCAAAATCAGTTTGGGTGTGAAGACAGACAGACAGACACACTTTCGCATTTATAATATTAGTATGGATGTTTAACATGCTGTACGATAAAATAATGAGGATTCATTTCACCAACCACTTTGACAATAATTCACAATTTGATTTTCACAGCTGTAGGATACCTATTATGAAACCTTATGAACGATTGCCACCGATATTGTGTTCGTATTTTGCACAATATGGATTATCTAATAATAATAATCGTAGCTTTATAACTTTAAATTCCCTAGTTCTTGCGACTTCTAAAAATTAAATGTTGAAAAAATGTATTTATTTCATTTTATGAAACCTCATATTTTATCGTATAAAATTTGGAACTTGTCGGACAGGATTTGCCAACCTCCTTGCGATACCTTACGAGGATAAAGTAAACAACAAACAGTTGTCCAATCGTGCGAGTTCAAGAAAAACTTATTTTGATAGGATAATGCTACACTTCTAAGTGTACTGTTTACATATTACATTGTTATTCTACAAGTAAATAGACATAGTAAATACACACTAAATAAAGAGATAAACTTTTGGGGTGTGTGTACATACAGGGTGTAACAAAAGTAAGTGATAAAATATGATAATAATTAACCGTATATAAGGGACATGAGGGAAGAAAAATATAAAGTTAACTGTTAAATTTGTAGCACTGAAAGAGTTTCTTTTTAATATTTATTCCAATATTTACTTTACTTCCGTGGTGCTACCCCTAAAGTTCTTTGACTTTCGGTCAATGCAACTTTGTGCTGTCTCCCGCTTTGTATGAAGTAGGAAACTGGTATTCTTCCTACTCCTCTTAATCTCTTTTGATTGATTTCTTTACTTGGGCCAAGACAGTTTTAGCATGTCGCTCGAGGTCCCTGAGATCATATCAAAGGATTTTCGTGGTTGGATACCGCTTTCGATCCTGGCGACACTGGAGATACAATGTTGAAAATGTGTGGTGGGTCAACGCCAGATTAAAAAAAACATGTGTGTTTCTATTAGAAACTCACTTTATTTTGTATACAAACAAAATAGATACAATAATATGACAACAACATTATAGAATCACATCCAATTCATCCATATTAGGGTAGATTTATATTGGCCGAAAACGAATGCGGGATTTACGTATCGTACACAATCGCGGACCCAAAGACATTTAAGCGTCCGCCTGAATCCAGCCCAAGTAATCGCAAAATCTTTGTTTGAATCTTTTCTATAAAATTCAATTTCTTTTGATGCGCACTTTCAACGGCTTATTTTGTTACAGTCGTGAAAAACACTATATCCTTTTATCAGTATTCTAAATCTTAGACCGGTCTATATGGATTTCACTTAAGGCAATTGGATCATGATTGCTATTGCCACAATATATTATGTATAACATGCATGTCCATCCACATGGGCCTACCCAGGTTCTGGGCCAGGGGGGGGGCAAATTACCTAGGTTCTGGGCCGGGGGGGGGGGGGGGGGCAAATTACGCAGATTCTGGGCCAGGGGGGGGCAAATCAGATTTTTTATAAGCTAGGTGTTTATAAAGAATAAAAAATTAATAATTTTTAGTTGTATTGCAAACAAATGGCAAAAATTCGTTATTTTTATAGATGAAAGTACTAGATAATATACTTAGTAAGGACGTCAACATGATCCAGGGGGGGAAGCAGCCATCCCCCCTGCCCCCCCGTCGGTACGCCCATGTCCATCCATACTAATAGTATTATAATTTATAAATACGTCCGTCTGCCTCCTACCTCTTCACGCCTAAACGATCGATTTTGCTGAAATTTGGTGTGATGATTTTGATTTATTACCCAGGAAAGGACTACATAGAATAGACTTTTTATTCCGGAAAAATGTACGGTTAATACGCGATAAACGATTTTTGTTGCAATAAAGTTGCGGACGTCACGCGTCATTATACTAATGACAATACTTTGTTATCATGTCGTATCTTTATCGCCTCAATTTTAATTACTATAATATGCCTCTTCTATAATATTATGGCTGACTCAGTGAGTTGCCAATGTCAGAGTGACCCGAGAAAACTTTCATCTATCATGTAGGTCTGGTGGAGCAACACAAACAGCGTTGATGCCTCACCAAGACGCATCAATAAGTAGATTCAAGAATACCTACCAATAATTACGCTATGGATTTTACGAGTACCTACTTATCATATTATTTTTCCTAAAATAATCACTAACTTTATTTAAATCGTATCCAACAGAAAGAACAAGAGCAGAATAATAATTCCCTGAAATTACTTTATTGTGTCTTTTTCAACTTTTTTCTAATATCGATGTGAGTATCATTAAAAAATAAATAAATTGAATTAGACATTTAGAAGAGCCAGATCTCTTTTATGTCTCACATAACAATAGAAAGTAAAAATATTGATAAAAAATTTAATCTGAAAACGAGACTCGTTCTTTCATAAATTAACAGACCGATCTGAATCTTTGGTAAGTTTTCTGATAATAATTTGTATTTTATTACGGTCTAAATTTATTTTAATTAATGTTTCGTCTCGAACATAATAAATACAACTGTGAATTTACATTATTCAAGCATTCAGAATGGAAAGAAAATATAAAATAATAATTCTATAATAATTTCAGTCGAGCAAAGTTATAATTATTTCTAGTTATGAAATTTTATCGCCTTTAAATGTTTGGACTATGAGGACATTTCGCTTTTGTATTTTATAATTTCAATGAAACTTAATAGTCAAACTAATCAAGCGTTTTCATAACTAGGTTCTTCGTAAGAAAACTCCTTTCAAGCACTTTTGACTTTACGTATAATATTTTGTGACTATTGATAATAATTAAATTAAACATTTCATTGCAATTTAAGGGTTTAAATCTCAAGAACTTTGCAAGAAAATTATTTTCAAGAACTTTACTAAATAATTTGTGACTATGGATGATTAATAAAATATTTAACATTTCATTGCAATTTAAAAGTATGAACGTTTAAATTTCAATAAAATGTACGTTTTTACGTATACGTTGCCCAGAAACTTTATAAAGTTTCTGGGAAACGAATAATTCGTTAATCAAAAGAGATTTAAGGTTGTATCGAGAGATAAGCTTCTATACAAACAGGAAACAGTAATTTGGTTTTATAAATTCCCTTTCGGGGGGTTTAATTAATATTTCGATGCTTCAATAATATGAAACAAGTCAAGCGAAAGGGTTTAGGGGTCGGTGGCTTAAAACCTGAAAACTTTTATTTCTGTACCTCGATTCTGCTGTCATAATTAAACATCAATACAGCTCCGATCCAGTGCCGTAAATAGCCTTTTTTGCGCCCTGTGCGAGCTTATATAACTGCACCCTTGTTTTTTAACTGACTTCCAAAAAGGAGAAGGTTATATGTTAGTATGTGGATATTTTTTTACTACATTGGAAAACATCTCTGGGACGCAGCGGGAAGTACTTATCGGGAGCAAAAAATTATCAAGCAAAAAAGCATCCTTGATCATGATTATCATCAGCCTGTTGTTCTTAGGAGTTAGGCCTCCCTCTACGAGACCATTCATCCCGAACTTGGCAGACTCTCGTCTAATGGTGCGCTTATACGGGCAACTAAAATTGGTCTCGTCAACTTTGACGTCACGACTACATCAAGCAATTTGCGGCAACAAGCAGCAATATTGCGCAATACAATATTGAGTGATGTGGCCATCGAATATTTGAGCAATATGACATTAACTAATTGCTCCAGATCTCTCCATTCGCCATCGCCGAGCAATAATTGTCGTAATTATTGCCCGTATAAGCGCATCTTAAATCTTAATGTACCACTGTCAGGCATCTTCTAGAAATTGTCGATCCGTTAAGCTGCAAGGCATCCCGTATACTGTTTGATGCATTATTGTATGACAAAAGTTTCCTTTGTCGTTTCCCGGGACTCATAGTATCTCTATACCAAATTTCAGCAAAATCGGTTTAGCTGTATGGGCGTGAAGAGGTAACCGACAACAAGACGAGAAGACACATCTTTTTCGCATTTATATTATTAGTATGGTTGACACTTCTTCCATGTATCTTCTTATTATTATATTTATATTTATATATTATATTATATTATATTATATTATATTATATTATATTATATTATATTATATTATATTATATTATATTATATTATATTATATTATATTATATTATATTATATTATATTATATTATATTATATTATATTATATTATATTATATTATATTATATTATATTATATTATATTATATTATATTATATTATATTATATTATATTATATTATATTATATTATATTATATTATATTGTATTATTCGGAGTGAAGTTTGGCTTCTCACAGCTCTCGCTGGCATTCATCTCAGTCCCGCCCCGAAACCTTCAGGGAGAGGGTACTGCGGATTCGCCTTCGTCTGTTAGTATGTTACTTCCCAAAACTTTTGAAACAATTGTACTTGTATAAATAACTGTTTGTTTTTGCATTATGGTTAGATCCAATTTAGCATCCAGTGTGTCACAGTATCTACGGATGCTCTTGGCGACCATTCCTGTTGCTCCTATTACAATTGGTACGATGATGGCTTTGGTTTTCCAGAGTCTAGTTATTTCTTTTTTCAGCAGATGGTACTTGGTTAATTTTTCCATTTCTTTAGCGCCAATATTGTAGTCGGTGGGTATTGTGACATCTATCAGGTAAGTGATGTTTTGTTGCTTGTCTATGTATATTATATCCGGTCTATTGTGGATAACTTGTACGTCTGTCTGTACTGGCATCTCCCACATAAGTTTGGCTGTATCGTTCTCTTTAACTTGGGGTTGTGTGAGCTTATCTCTGCACCATAACTGCTCTGTATTGAAATTATGTTTTTTGCTTAGGGCCCAGTAAATATATTGAACGATATTGTTGTGTCTTTGTGTGTACTGTATTCCTGCTAATTTTTCGCAACCTGAAACTATGTGTTGGATTGTTTCATCTTTGGTAAAGCATATTCGGCTTTTTCCATCTACCTCTTTCTTTAGTATATCTCGTTCGAACTGTTTAGTTATTATAGATTGGTCCTGGATTGCAAAAATGGCAGCTTCTAGTGTAGGGGATATCATTTGTTTTTTGATCCAATTAAACGAGAGATTAAGATATTATATTATATTATATATATATTATATTATATTGGAAAACATCTCTGGGACGCAGCGGGAAGTACTTATCGGGAGCAAAAAATTATCAAGCAAAAAAGCATCCTTGATCATGATTATCATCAGCCTGTTGTTCTTAGGAGTTAGGCCTCCCTCTACGAGACCATTCATCCCGAACTTGGCAGACTCTCGTCTAATGGTGCGCTTATACGGGCAACTAAAATTGGTCTCGTCAACTTTGACGTCACGACTACATCAAGCAATTTGCGGCAACAAGCAGCAATATTGCGCAATACAATATTGAGTGATGTGGCCATCGAATATTTGAGCAATATGACATTAACTAATTGCTCCAGATCTCTCCATTCGCCATCGCCGAGCAATAATTGTCGTAATTATTGCCCGTATAAGCGCATCTTAAATCTTAATGTACCACTGTCAGGCATCTTCTAGAAATTGTCGATCCGTTAAGCTGCAAGGCATCCCGTATACTGTTTGATGCATTATTGTATGACAAAAGTTTCCTTTGTCGTTTCCCGGGACTCATAGTATCTCTATACCAAATTTCAGCAAAATCGGTTTAGCTGTATGGGCGTGAAGAGGTAACCGACAACAAGACGAGAAGACACATCTTTTTCGCATTTATATTATTAGTATGGTTGACACTTCTTCCATGTATCTTCTTATTATTATATTTATATTTATATATTATATTATATTATATTATATTATATTATATTATATTATATTATATTATATTATATTATATTATATTATATTATATTATATTATATTATATTATATTATATTATATTATATTGTATTATTCGGAGTGAAGTTTGGCTTCTCACAGCTCTCGCTGGCATTCATCTCAGTCCCGCCCCGAAACCTTCAGGGAGAGGGTACTGCGGATTCGCCTTCGTCTGTTAGTATGTTACTTCCCAAAACTTTTGAAACAATTGTACTTGTATAAATAACTGTTTGTTTTTGCATTATGGTTAGATCCAATTTAGCATCCAGTGTGTCACAGTATCTACGGATGCTCTTGGCGACCATTCCTGTTGCTCCTATTACAATTGGTACGATGATGGCTTTGGTTTTCCAGAGTCTAGTTATTTCTTTTTTCAGCAGATGGTACTTGGTTAATTTTTCCATTTCTTTAGCGCCAATATTGTAGTCGGTGGGTATTGTGACATCTATCAGGTAAGTGATGTTTTGTTGCTTGTCTATGTATATTATATCCGGTCTATTGTGGATAACTTGTACGTCTGTCTGTACTGGCATCTCCCACATAAGTTTGGCTGTATCGTTCTCTTTAACTTGGGGTTGTGTGAGCTTATCTCTGCACCATAACTGCTCTGTATTGAAATTATGTTTTTTGCTTAGGGCCCAGTAAATATATTGAACGATATTGTTGTGTCTTTGTGTGTACTGTATTCCTGCTAATTTTTCGCAACCTGAAACTATGTGTTGGATTGTTTCATCTTTGGTAAAGCATATTCGGCTTTTTCCATCTACCTCTTTCTTTAGTATATCTCGTTCGAACTGTTTAGTTATTATAGATTGGTCCTGGATTGCAAAAATGGCAGCTTCTAGTGTAGGGGATATCATTTGTTTTTTGATCCAATTAAACGAGAGATTAAGATATTATATTATATTATATATATATATTATATTATATATATATATATATATATATATATATATATATATATATATATATATATATATATATATATTAGACCGGTTCAAAAAAATCGACTATTTTTTTTTTCAAAACCCGCAGTGAAATATCTTCCTAGTAATGAAAAAAGAAGCCTGTGAAAACGGGAGCTCTTAATATCAATTTTGAAAGGTCGCTCATCGTGAATTTCTATTTTACGTTTAAATAACATGGGAAAAATTTTTTTTTCAATTTGGAATTTTACAACTCATTTTTGAATTAACATGTCGGGATGAGCGATACATATTTTTGAAGGAAATTGAACGCTCTAAATAAATTGTCTCTTATGTTTTTTCTGTAAGTTCACTCCTTCAAAAGTTATTCGAGTTTAAAATCCAACATGTAATCAATTCAACGTTTTTTTTTAATTTTTCTTAAATATTTCATAATTATTATTGAAAAAAAAAATTTGGCTTAAAATATTGAATCACAAGTTTAACGTCGTTGATAAAGTAGATCTTTATGATTCTGCTATTAAAAATAGTTGACTTTTTAATTTAAAAAATCCGAATTAATTCTTTATTTGAAGTTTACAAAAAATTTGGATTGTATGTACTTATATTTTGGAATAATGACCAACTGTGGTTTATAGGAAATGTAGTGCACTTCTTTACCGGTGAAATAGAGATGTGCTGTAATATCAACTTACTTTTTCGGTACTGTTGCTCAATTGTTGTTCTGGTTCCTAGCTGTTTGTTATAATTACGATTTTGAAATGTAAAAATGAATGTAAATGTAATTTTGTAATGTTATCGTAAATTTTATCAACTGAAAATAATCGTGTTAAACGTAAAGCTATCAACTATACAATTAATAAGTGCACAATAATTTTTTTGAAGATAAGTATTATTATTATATCACAATTAAGGAAAAAAACGTTGAATTGATTACATGTTGGATTTTAAACTCGAATAACTTTTGAAGGAGTGAACTTACAGAAAAAACATAAGAGACAATTTATTTAGAGCGTTCAATTTCCTTCAAAAATATGTATCGCTCATCCCGACATGTTAATTCAAAAATGAGTTGTAAAATTCCAAATTGAAAAAAAAAAAATTCCCATGTTATTTAAACGTAAAATAGAAATTCACGATGAGCGACCTTTCAAAATTGATATTAAGAGCTCCCGTTTTCACAGGCTTCTTTTTTCATTACTAGGAAGATATTTCACTGCGGGTTTTGAGAAAAAAAAAATAGTCGATTTTTTTGAACCGGTCTAATATATATATATATATATATATATATATATATATATATATATATATATATATATATATATATATATATATATATATATATATATATATATATATATATATATATATATAAGAAAGTCGTGTTTGTTACAACACTTATAACTCGAAAACGGCTGGACCGATTGCCATGGTTTTTGATTTGTTGGATTTGTTTCCGTCCCGAATAGCAGAATACATCTTAAAAACAATGAAAACTCGATATGTGTAATGAATACTTAATCATTTCAATAGATGCTGATTTGTTTATTACATGTCAAACATTTGTTGTCCAATCCTGTCATATAGTGTAACAACTATTTTTTTTGGAGGCCTGGTTGCTGAGACCTTTAAGCCACAACTTTATTTTTTTCTGAAGACATCATGTGTGCGTTCAGAAATTTATTTTTTGTAAAATGTCTACAAAGTTCAGGTAGGTACTGTTATATTTGTTTGTTATAGACATTAATTTTCGAAAATTATTTATTAATTATTTAATTTTTAATTCCCGAAAATAAAACCTAAAATTTATTCTATTGTAATAATAGGTACCTAAGATTTATTCACGCCTTCGCCATGACGATCAACAAATCACAGAACCAATCCTTGACTATTTGTGGCCTCAATCTAGAAAATGCATGTTTTTCTCATGGCCAATTGTACGTGGCATGCTCACGTGTCGGCAAACCATCCGCTTTATTTGTTCTTGCGCCTGACCAAAAAACAAAGAATGTCGTTTACCACAAAGTGCTCGAATGAAAATCCTATTAATGAATTAATCCGAGTTTTTTTTTTTCCCCAATCTGCACAACATAGTTTTCAATCATTTTTTTCTGACATGAGTTTGTCAGAACTTTAGATAATAATTTTTAAATTAAGAACTTTAAATAATAATTAAGAAACTTAATTATTATTATTTTTAATTCTCATTTTGTATGTATGTTTTCATCATCATTCATCATAATAAAATACTTTTTGTTTCTATCTATGTAAATATATTATTTTGTATCATTGTGTTACGTTCATCAAAACCTAAATCTATACTAATCTATACTAGTCTATACTAATATTATAAATGCGAAAGTATCTCTGTTTGTCTGTCTGTCTCTCTCGCTTTCACGCCAAAACTACTGAACCGATTGTAATGAAATTTTGTACACAGATAGTCTAAAGCCTGAGAAAGGACATAGGCTACTTTTTAACCGGAAAAAGGGGTTGTAAAGGAGTGTTTATACGTAAATTTGTTCAAATTAAGTTAGTTCCAAAAATTCATAATTGATGACGCTGTGCGTCGTCCTACATCGCACAAGCGCTTACTCAAACATGTTTCTATAAGAGGTGGTAAGGATAACGAAAGTTTTTCGCGAGTTTATTTGAAGTTATAAGAAGATTTTTGAAGTTTGAAATAATCGTACCGCGGAAGCATTTCTGTAGCCTACATGGAAACGGGAACTACCGCACGCTACAAGCTGAAGTCCACGCGGACGGAGTCGCGGGCAACAGCTAGTACATCTATATGGCCCTTTACAGCATATGATTGTAATAAATATATTTTCGAAGATATTACAAAAAATCTTAAAAAATAGGTCACGTAGTATGGGTATGCTCCCTAATAATAATATTAATACGCGCAGCTTAGTCCCAGAGACAAGAGTTGAAAAAAAATTATAAAGTCAATATTTTTTACAAAACCTAAATATGTCGTTGGTCTAAGGTCGAATTTCGACCATTGGGCGATCTCTAGTATGTTTAAATGGCCAAATACTATACCAAAGCGGCCCCAATTTTTGTCATGATTTTTGACACAATATGTGACACTGGTCACTCGTAACATAATTTTATAAGAATCAGATTACACAATATAAGTCCATTAGAAAACTTATATCTAACCCAGGAACTTCCTTTTGTAGATATAATCTTTCCAGATTTTATCTATAAATTATATACTTATATATATTTTTGCAAACATAACTCTAAGGCTGGCCTCACTCAGCTGGAATTTCATAATCGGAAATTCATATTCTTACAGATCGATCTATGAAATTCATAATCAGAAAAAATCAGAATGTGTGTGGGATATTGTATGGTATTCCAGTATTTCTGAATTAATAATATGAATTTCCGATTATGAAATTTAGGCTATGTGAGGCCAGCCTAATAATGAAGAGAAAATAAAGTGTAATCCAAAAAACACGGCGACCCCGCGCAGTGCCGGATAAACACGGCGACCCCGCGCAGTGCCGGATAAACACGGCGACCCCGCGCAGTGCCGGATAAACACGGCGACCCCGCGCAGTGCCGGATAAACACGGCGACCCCGCGCAGTGCCGGATAAACACGGTGACCCCGCGCAGTGCCGGATAAACAGGAAACTCACAATACCTTCCGGAGCTACTTGCATTTTTATATTTATGTAGCTGCTGCAATAACTTGCAGAATATTCTTTAGTTTTTTCATTAAAATAGAAATGTAGAAAATTCCATCTAGAAAAGAATTCTATCGCAGAATATGACATCGTCATCTTTAAAAGTTCTTGTTGCATGGTTACAGGTATTTAAATTTAAAATTTTGTAAGACTCAACAAAAAATAACTTAAAAGCAAAATGTTTTGATACTTTTGAACACTTTGAAAGTATCTTTTTCTAAAGACAGGGATCTGATAGCGAATTTTTTTTAATGAAATAAGCGGGCAAACTAGCAAACGGGTCACCTGATAGAAAGAAACTTCCGTTGCCCATGGACACTCGCAACATCAGAAGAGCTGCAGGTGCGTTGCCGGCCTTTTAAGAGGGAATAGGGGAGGATAAGGAAGGGTAGGGAAGGGAATAGGATAGGGGATTGGGCCTCCGGTAAACTAACTCACTCGGCGAAACACAGCGCAAGCGCTGTTTCAGGTCGGTTTCTGTGAGCCCGTGGTATTTCTCCGGTCCAGCCGGCCCATTCGTGCCGAAGCATGGCTCTACCACGTTAAAACATAATATAATATCATATAAAATAATATTATGTCCTAAAAGAATATTCAAATCATACAAATTAACGTTCATATAAGCGTACATGATGGTAATATAAACGTAAATGCGGAAAGAGCATGAATTGTGTTTAAGTCAACTGGTAACTTGGTGGCAAGAGCATTGTGCCTCGGCGCAGAATAATTTATTATGGAGATACTTTGAGTCCCGGGAAAGGACATAAAATAATAATAATAACCTTTTTATTCTGACTTCGAGCTATAGAATGTCTCGAAGATCAGTGTGCCTCTCGGCATAGACCTCCTCCAGCCTTTTCCACTCAGTTCTGTCTAGTGCTATAAAGGGAAAGGACATAGGATGCTTTTTATCTCGGAAAAAGTAGGGTGCTCGCGCGATATATTTTGGCACAACCAAAGTGCGAGTGTCATCTAGTTTTTATTTATATTTCAACACGTTATTCGAGTAAATACAACTATATCCCGCCACAATGTTCTAAGCTAACAGTAATTAAATTGGTTTCAAAATAGTGTTTGGTTCGATGCAATCAAACAAATAAATGAGAGTAGAATCAACAAAACAACCCCGACAGCGATAATTTTAATTTCCTCATCTCCGATAAATTGACCCGCGGTTTAGTCTGGCTTAATTACTTTTGCAATTATCCCGCTATTTACTATCGATACTGTTCCAATTTACAACTTTTCTCCTCGACGTAAACGAGCTAGTTTATTTATGCTATTATCGAGTTCATCTTTACAATTTATTTGTTCGAATAATTTGATATCAGAAGCAGACTTTAGGTTAGGTAGAAGTTAAGAGCCTGGATTTACGTCTTTGGATTGATTTTACGATTTGAGATGGTTATAAAAAGCTACATCACATAGGCGCGTAAAATATGAAATTAATTCAAAGTCAGAGTTGTGGACCTCTGTGGCTCAGTTGGTGAGCTGTTGGTAGCTCAAGCCGGGAGTCACGGGTTCGAATCCCGCCGACGGAACAAAAAGTTTTCAAAGTTCTTGGGTCATGGATGTGTATTAAATATGTGTATCATAATATAATAGAAACCTTAAAAATAAGTTTATTATAAAAGTATTAAATATAATTATTATTTCCGTTGTCTGGTACCTGTAACACAAGTCCTTCAGGTATTTACCACGGGGCCAGACTGACGTGGTGTGAAGCGTCCATAGATATTATTATTAGAGTTATATTACATAGATTCCCCTGACTATAAATCAATATATATAATATAATATAATTATTATGTAATAATGTATATATTACATAATAATTATATTATATGTATGTGTATGTCGAGTCAAAATTAGTCTTGACTTGAAATAAAGCGACAGAAATTATGTAACTCTACCATCTGCTTACAATTCAATATCACTGATAGTGGTATCGTACTAATAGAGCTACAACAGAGGATATTCAGTAATCAATAATAATAATCATGTGACATGTGATTTAAAGTAACTACTGTTGGATTGTAATGAAGAATTGTTAACAAATACCGTAACTCTTAGGTGATTTTAAATATTTTTACATTATACAGATTCAGTAGCAAAATGTCAAAGATTTTGATAGCATTGTGATACGAAATTCCGGATGTCAATCCAATATTTTTGTTGATACTACCGACCGAATAGCATTTTTATTCAATATGCTGTATATTCTATGGAATCGTCGGAGGACCAGTTACACCGTAAGCCACAATCAAACGTATTGCCTCACAAATGCGAGAGCTCGCTAATTAGACCGGCAGCTTAATGCAATGAACAAAACGAACCCCACGGGGATTGTGTCTGTCTGTTTATTCGTGCCACTTGTCCCAATTAGATTTATTTACAGCCTGTAGGTTTTTATTCGATACATCGCAAGTCACAAGTAAGGAATTAAGTGATCTATATCGTAGAGGTAAAACAGTAGCGAGTATCACCACTACAACAAATATAATCAATGTCCTTTGTATAAAATTTCGTGTCATGACGGATTTTTTGATCAAAGAAAGGGTGCATTTAATTCTTATACACATTCGTCACGTTAACGATATTATAATCCATACCTAAATTATATTATAATTAAAGAAATACTAGCTTTTTGACCGAGCTTTGCTCGATATTCGATAAAACACGAATAAAATGACATTTTCTAAAAATGATTCCCAGCTAGATCAATTTATCGCAAAATTTCATGAAAATCGTTGAAGCCGATTCCGAGATTCCAATTATATATAATTATATAATTATACAAGAATTGCTCGTTTAAAGATATAAGATTATTTTGTAAATGGGAAAGTGTGTCTGTCTGAGAAGCTTAAACCGATGAACCAATTTAAATGAAATTTAATAAACTTTACATGTCGCAATACAAGCGTACTCAAAAAGCTTGTTTTAAGTGCCAGGAATTGTAAAAAAATCTCGTTATGGAGATAGAATTGTTGCCTTCAAAGTTTGCATCCTCATACGGAAGACTGTTGAAATAATATGCACTTGCGGCGGTTCAGTTATGACTGGCATAAGTCTCGGCGCCATAATGGAGTTCCGTTGTACTCCAACTCGTTCCAATATTCGACGGCCGCATAAATCCGCCGCGTCTTCTGCGGAAAATTTCCATTAATTTTATGTTATCATTGAAGTCGCTCTGGAACAACATTTATATTCCCGTATAGAAGGGAAAGAATATTATTATAATTGGAAATAAGCTCGTAACGATTATATTATTATCTAACTTTGAGGTTATTATAAAAAAACTAGCTGTCCTGGCAAACGTTGTTTTGCCGTATAAAGTATTTAGATTTTCGCCCATATTATTTTATTGAAGTGACTAAGTAATTATGTCACCATGGCAACCTCCATCGCTATACCGTCGTACAAACAATGGTCGCCGTCAGTCTCAAGTTGTAATAATTTACTATTATTTATCATAGAGCATTTGTTGAAAATGCACTTATCAATATAAAAAGTACCTAGATGTTGTACGATTCTCAGCCGATATGCTCGCTAAAATTCACGAATATCGGTCGAGCCGTTTCATAGGAGTTTAATAGGATACACCAAGGGCTAGAGAAATGACAAAAAAGTACGTGTAATATCTATAGCTGTCTCCCTTACCTCAAGCCTATACCGCAGAACGCGATAGGGACAGTTGCAGAAAATCAACGATTCGTTGTCCCCTGATTCCTTCTACAAAACTTGACCGATTTAAATACTTTTTTATTAAAGATTAAAGAAAGGCCTGAGCTGTGTTCCTATGTTTTAGTTTTTTTTTTTTGTATAATCTAGCCAAATCTTTTCTCGGGATGTTTGAACACAGCGGAAAATCTGGCCATTTTTTTGGGTTTTTGAACGTTCATATCTTATTTAATAATTAAATTATGAAAAAAAATAAAACATAGGGACATTGCATTAGTGGCCCTAGATATTCAGAAAAAAAATTATAACTCTACTAGCATTATCCAGGAAGGAAACGTTTGTATGGAAAAAAGGGCGGTGTGGACTCCTTTTAACCACGCACCACATGAGAATTTTATATAATAATCGTAAAGTCGACTAGCAAGTCCTTACCGATAAAAGTGTGAAGTTTTTAACACTAACCATCGATGCAAGCTAGTCGAATATTCAACATTGTTAAAGCATAAGCTGTGATATCGAGTCGAGTCGGAATCGGCAAAGTTCTAGAACTTACCTTCGTTTCTTTTATGTTTGTTGCTGAGTACGTGATCTTATTTTTGATGCAGAGAACAACATGAAATAGCGACTTCAGCAACCTGAAATAATTTGCAGACGTATTTCCGTTAGGCAGGTAAAATCAAAAAAGAAAAGAGAAGTAGCAGTTTACTTTTATAATATAATTATAACTAACCGAATTTATACTACTAGCATAGCCGGCAAACGTTGTTTTCAAGAAACAGACGAAGAGACCGCACAAAAGTTCGTTGCGTAATTTTATAGATCTAATGTGTAATAACATATAATTTAAAATACATTGCAGGCGTAATCGTGCCGAACTTCCGCCGAGTATTTTCAGCCTAATGTTAGACACTTAAAGAGTATGTGTCTAAACACACTAGGCCGAAAAAACGCGGCCGAAGTTCCACATGATTACACCTGCAATGTACTTTAAATTACCGATGAGTGATGACATAGCATGCGGCTTGTATGCGTTTGACATTGCTGACTTAATCATGCGCAACCTCGCCGCGGAATTTCGGCATGGTGTGTTTAGACACTAAGAATTATTTAATACGTCTTTTTAGTTTATTATTGTTATTATTATTGTTTTTACCTTGGAAGTCGGTTTGGAAATGATGATGATGATATTAAGATGTAGCATAATATTATGCTTTCAGTTCTTATAACGCTGAAACCCCTAAACTTTTATAATATAAGGAATCCGAAGTTTTCTTAGTATCTTCGGAACCATAGCATACCTTGGTGCAAATTTACTTTTTGGTAGCATAATGTGCCTAGGATCATTCTCATAAAATGAAAATCACTATACTCGTAATATTATGTTTCCATATAAATTTTGGAGAGTTGCCTCGATTACTCATGGATTTGACGTGGGAGAGCCATGCTTCGGCACGAATGGGCCGGCTCGACCGGAGAAATACCACGTCCTCACAGAAAACCGGAGTGAAACAGCGCTTCCGCTGTGTTTCGCCGAGTGAGTGAGTTTACCGGAGGCGTAATCCCCTACCCTTTTCCTTTCCCTACCCTCCCCTATTTCCTTCCGTACCCTCCCCTATTACCCCTTAAAAGGCCGGCAACGCACCTGCAGCTCTTCTGATGCTGCGAGTGTCCATGGGCGACGGAAGTTGCTTTCCATCAGGTGACCCGTTTGCTCGTTTGCCCCCTTATTTCATAAAAAAAAAAATTAGTCTCATTGATGATGAGATCCATGAGTAATCGAGGCAACTCAATCACAAAAGGTCACCACTTTTGTGAACATGGTAGGTACCAAATTGAAGTGAAACCCTATACTTATGACAAAATAAAAATTTTGAAAATCGGTCTACATAATATGACATATGGCGGAATAATCATTGAGCATACAAATAAATCCACAGCCGAACATATTACTCCTCCTTTTTGGAACTCGGTGAAAAACAATTTTCTTTTATTAGTATGCATTGAAAACGCTTTTCTATAATTCTTCATAAATCTTTAAGGAATTAGGTAAACAAGAAACAGGTATCGAGGTAAACATGAAAACAAAATTTGTTTGTGGAAATTCAAATTTGTAAGCCCCTGGCTTTATATTATACTTTTGTAGGCCCTAACCAGGGTCTCAATTTTGTATTACCGATGTCGAATAAAATAATAAACTTTACAACAAGAGAACCACCATATAAAAAAATCCTTTCTATAGTAGAATAGACAAATTGACAGATTGATAAATATTTATATTTATCAATCTGTATTTTTTTCATTTCTTCGTATTTCAGCTGTGGCCATGCTAAGGCTGACAATTTACAAAAGAAGTTGAGTTCATGCCGATTAAAGAGAAAGGGGTTTAGGTAATATTGAATTGCTTCGTTCGCCCCGCTTAAAAACTGCCATAAAAGCTAAGCTATAGCTTATAAAACAAAAAAGTCGCATTTTACTGCACAGATCCTCTTTGACGTCTTACAAATTTTCGATCAAGTCACGTTTCCTAAGGCCGGGCGCGCACTAGCGGCCAGGCCGCATCGGCTAGGCTGCGGCGGCCATCGAGGTAGATACCTTAGTATGAAACCGCCATAGACAACGCGCACCTGGCAGCCACGCGGCCAGCGGCCACACCATACGTAGTCATGTCTATTGTGACCATACGGCCTGGCCGCTGCGGCTTGGCCGCTAGTGCGCTATAATTGGGCTAAGTCCCGACTCGAGTAAAATTTTTGGCCACCCCAAAAAATGTGCAACGCAGCCAAGCATTTTTTATTTCAAAAATATCTCGATGTTAATTAAAAAATGAAACTGCTTTAATCATTAAACAATTCCATGGAAAGTTGCAATAAATTTCGGTGTAAAGTTTAAAGCACACTTTACGTGATTAAAACGGCATGACGTCGAGTTTTGGTGTAGGAAGTTGCGGAATTATTACCATCCTGCGGCTATTTAAATAATCTCAGCGTGCATTATAGCTGACTCGGTCATATATTGCACAGATTGGAGCTGTTAATGATAAACTTCTAAATGTTCTGCACCATTACTGCTGTATACTTTTGATATATAACGATAATTGAGTGTAGCTGGAAATTATTGCTACGCTTTGTGTGTAATACCATTAGTGCTAAGTGCGTTTTACTGTTATGTGTAATTTAATAAGTAAAGTATCGTTTAGTTTCAGTTGAAAAGGTGACAATACGCTTGAGTTTTATGTATGAGTAAAACATACATAGCAAAGTAAAACATTCATAGTTAAGTCATTTCAAAACTTACCATATTATTATACAGACAACATACCACATTTTACTATTAATTATAGTATGTATTAATATTATGTATACCGTATGTAACATGCTTAATAAAATTATAATTTCTATTAAAGGAATATTTAATAGTACTATCTAATGCTAAGGAATAATATATTCCATTTTTAGGGTGTTCATTGGGACAAGTTCCGGCTTGACGTCTTCAGGGGTCTAATGACATTTCCTTTTTTCCGCCAACGTTTACCCACAGCTTTTCAAATTCATCATTTCTAATTATAAAACTTTAGTTTGTTGGTCGAATATAATTTTATTCGACTACACACTAATTTTTTGGTACCTCATAACATATCGATATGTTTAACACACACAACACAGTAGACAGAAGTAAAGTCCTGATAATACGCAGCAATAAAAAACGCACAGCATACCTCTTTTGTCAAAAATAATGAAACTTTGTATAGCTTATCTTACGATAGCAAACAAGAGGAGTTTCTTGCTTCAATTTAAACTGGAAACTTCGTTAAGTCCGTCTCACAAAGGCAGGCAATTAGTAGGTACTCCTCAAGTTACGAGGTGCAAGTATTAAAGTTGAAAAATCAACCGAAAATCCTGTTCTGATTTTATACTTTTTAACTTTAACAAGTTGCAGAACTACCCAGTCGCGAGTTGAGTAGTGCTACAATGAAACTCTCAGAAACATTCCTTGAAACTATCCTTGTTTGGACAGTTGTTACGTTATCTTACGTACAAGTCGGAAAACTTTGATAGATTTTGGGTTTAATATTTTGTAAATAATGTTTCATGTCCGCTTTATTCTAAATAAATAAATAAATTCTTTATTGAGATATATCCTAAGTTTCACCAAGTATAGCTACATAGGGAGTAAGAAAATCGAAGTGATATGTAATATTTCGAGTTCGAGTCAGAGAATTACGGGACCCAGTTAAATCGATGCTAGTACTGACATACGATTTGCTCGATAGTTTTACGCCAAATCGAGCAATAACCACCGTGAGGACCGCAAAACGTACAGTTCGAAGGCTCGCTTTGTGCCGGCTCCGATGGAATTAAATATGGCAAATATGTAATTTCCTTCGATTCGGAGTAAAACTATCGAGCAAAACCGTGTGTGAGTACTAAGAAAAATTGATATTTATAACAATTTTCGGCATTACAATAACGCGTTCGTATTCGCCGGACTCACACATAAACTAAATACAAAGTATATTTTTTTTACTATTGGTCATTTTAAATCCGTGCAAATATCCTATCAAAAAAGCATTTTTGTATTACCATAACTTGTTTGTGAACTTTATTACATACCCCGTTATATTGAGAAGATAAAGAACGTAATGCGATACGCGTTCCAATTCAAATACAGATATCAGCTTTACCTTATTCATATTCATAAATCGTTCGGGATATGCACGGAGTCTTATATCCGCCTTGCAGATTCAATTCAATACTTCATATTTCATATCGTTTTTATCACTCAATCTAAATTCGTTTATTTTCAATTCTGCTCTTGGAAGATACAGCTGCACCGGGTGAGTATCCAATTTCGTTTTAAGCTTTTAAGTATCTGCTAAATTCAAAATCAAAATATGTCTTTATTGCCAGAATGTTGTTGATATAAAGGTCTTATTAACTACTTATAGTTCTAACATTCTGCCATAACAATGGCGTGCAATTAAATGGCGAAGCCAAAAGAGCGTAATTTGTGAGTCGCAGAATTTCTGCCGGGGAGAATTCTGCTGCATTCAGTTTCATACAAAAGTCTTGTTTGATTCACACGAGCGTAATTTTGTGAGTCGTGATTTTTATGAAAAAATTCTGCCCGGCAGAAATTCTGCGGCTCACGACTCACAAATTACGCTCGTTTGGCTTCGCCCAAGTATGCTCGGAAGTTTTTGACAGGAATTTATCAATGCAACAGTCATTTTGATTGATTAATTTTTTGACAATAGCCAGTGAAAACCGCTAGTGAATAATAAATTGTGTGAAAATAACTGAGAAGCAGAACATTAGTCTAATGCGGGCTCTACACTCGCAGCGCGAAAGCCCGCGAATGCCACGAACCGCGAGCTTCGCAGTTTTGTGTTTGCGCTTCGCGGCTTCGTATTTGTACGCATCGTGTTCACGACGCGTAGCGTCCGCGAATCGCGGCCGCAATTCGTCCCGCGAGTGTAGAGCCCGCATACCGGAGGAGAACTGTTTGGTATTCTCATTATAACTTATTTTATTTAGGCTTTCCTTGCGAATTTTTGGAGTTTGCAAAGATAAATATTGTTTATACTTACTAGAGTTGAAATATAATTTCAACTTCTAGCAATCCGAGGCCGAGGGCTCGCCGTTAGGCTACTTTAACTATTCCTTCGGGTACAGTTGGAGGTAGCTAACGTAAATGCTTTAATATATCTGTATTGTGTATCCGTGATTAAAGTTTAAATAGCTTCACTTTATTCTAGCATCTCTCCTCATTGGAAACCTTTATGTAACTTACAAATAATGAAATAATATTTTATTATCTTGAAATCATGCTTTTATCATACATTTTTTTAAGAAATAAAATATTACACACACTACAACACACACACTAGGAGATTTTGATTGACAAGCCTATACACACGAATTGTACTCTTTTATTTGTGTTTGAAGTCTGTTGTCAAATTGAAAATAGATTTAGTTTTTTTTATTGAATCTTAAATACCACTGATTAATAACCGCATTGTTAAATACTGTTAGATAATTATTACACAGCCAGTCTGTCATCATTTGACTTTATTAATCTGAGACTGTCGAATTATGTCTAAAAATAATAAAGTCAATATTTCGACAATAGTTGTGACAATAGTAGAAAAACGTTGAAATTTGAAACGTAAATTTATTTTTTTTATTTGAGGTCGAATTTCGGCCATTGGGCGATCTCTAGACAAACTAAATTTCTTTTGAGATACAAAATTAAGCGTTGCTATTGGTTGTAAAGTTATATTATGTGACTATCTCCCATTTAGGTATTTTAATAGCATTTAAATCCTATAATATCAAAAATATAACGAGGAAGATATACTACATTATTTGTAAGCTAAAATCTGTAAGCTTAGTAATCCTATTTCAGAAAGCACGTTAGGTATTACGATCTTCAGATTTTGATTGCTCAGAAAAGTTTACTGTCTATCTTTTATATTCGATTTAATATAATAACTTATGTAGTAATGTTATTTCAATTCAAATATTCGAGTATTTTTTGCGACTCTCAACACTTTTTGCATAAATATTAAAAGTTATAATTGGTCCTTATAAGCAACGACTGCGACGTTAACAAGCTATACAATTACAACAAAATACGTAACAAAATATAGATATACTAGCTGTCTCGGCAACGTTATTTTGCCATATTATTAAGTATTTCGCTCATCAGATTTCACCCATATTATTTTATTGAAGTGACTAAATGAGTATGGCACCATGGCAACGTCCATCGCTATCCCGTCCCACAAACAATGGTCGCCGTCAGTCTCGAGTTGTAATAATTTACTATTATTTATTCATTAAAATATGCACTTATCAATATAAAAATACCCAGTAGCCGATTTTCAGACCTACTGATTATGCATATAAGCATTTGGTAAAAATCAGTAAAGCCGTTTTGGAAGAGTACGGTAACTAACATTGAGACACGAGAATTTTATATTATATAAGATAATTACTCTATTTTAAAGCTATTACAGATTCTACAAGCCTATACTAGGTGTTAATGGTAGACTTTGTTGCTGATTGCAATTAACAACAAGATTTCACTTAACCTAGTCTTTAAATGTACCTACTATCAGAAAAACTGATTCATAGGCAGTTGGTGGACTTACATTATTGTTGCGTTATGTCTTCCTCAAACGAACAGATCTAAATTAATAAATTGACTTCACCAGTTCCAGTATAGAATAAAGACTGTGGTAATGGTAATATTATCATCAAACTGTAGAGTTACTCAGCCGTATTTACGAAATCAAACTTGCTCAACACAATATAGACAAGTATTACGCATGCACGCATTGTTTTGCTGTTTAAAATTATCTGAAATCACGTTAAGAATGCACCTGACCCTAACTTGACTATATACTTAAACCTAGATCTCAAAATCTGTAAGGTCAGGAAAAGTGATTTTTTTATACAAGTAACTTCAGTTCATGAAGATTAAATGCTCAAGACGAAAATACGATTACTGAAAAAATGCTCGATTGTTTCTTTCTTCAAACCTTGTTTTAGACACATTTTTGCTTGGATCTTCGAAGTTTGCTGTCTTTTCTTTAATATTTTTTAATATCTAAAAAGGCATTGATAAAACCTACATTTGCTAAAAATACTTTTTAAATAATCATTGTAGTTCGTCTTTTATTCAAGTAAAACTAACTTGACGATGACTCCGCGTCGTCCTTTTTCATATCAAAAATGCCATCATTTTTGGTCGATTAGGATTTATTTCGTCCTTCGCAATGTTAAGACGCGCGAATCTTTTCAACAATTTTAAACGTCGTTATGGGATTAGGCTGTTTCAAGGAGATCGGATTACATCGAGATTAACATGTCGCTATAAATCTTATAAGGGCTCTCATGAGATTATGTTTAAATAAATTGCATCCAGATACATGCCTAATTGTGGTTTCGCACAGATAGTGTACGGAACATATACTTTCCGTCTACCTTTCCGTACAATATCTTACAACAAGGCAGCTTAATATGTCATGTTACTAACGCAATTTTCGGATTTAAAGCTAGTAGGCAGCACTTTTTTTAATAAAGCGGACCCAAGACGATCATGCGGCATTTATGTGACAGAATTAATTATTACTAGCTGTTTGACCGAGCTTCGCTCGGTATTCCATAAAACACGAATAAAATGACATTTGCTAAAAATAATTCCTAGCTAGATCGATTTATCGCCCCCGAAACCCCCTATATACTAAATTTCATGAAAATCGTTGGAGCCGATTCCGAGATTCCAATTATATATATATATATATATATATATATATATATATATATATATATATATATATATATATATATATATATATATATATATATATATATATATATATATATATATATATATATATATATATATATATTCGCATGACATTTGCATCAATCAATACAACAAATATTGTATATACGTAACGCATGTTATGCTGCATAATCGTCTAGGGTCCCTATTATATAACTTGCTCAATCTATAGCTAGCAGTATAATGTGTAAATTTTGTATTAGTTTCGAATTTTCTTGACAAATTCTATGTCTACGTTCCCTATACTAACTGTTTCAAATCGCCTATATTATTATGAGTTATGTTATGAGTTATGACACATACCTCGCGTTCCATTTGATTTAAAAATGATCAAAACGCTCTAAATAGGAGGCATTTTGAGCGTTTTGATCGTTTCTAACATCAAATGGAACGCGGGGATAGAAATATAAATATTAGGCTCGATTTATAATACGATTCCGCGCGAATGTGGGTTTGGCCGCTATACGCTAGAGCACAAGCAATTATTTTTAATATTTAACTAGATAAAGCCGAGCTTTGTTAGGGCTCGCGTCACCACACCTTGACTGACTGATGATAACATATCTGCATATAAAAAACTTGACTGGCTGATAACACATCTAGGTACATAATATAATGATATAAATAAAAATTGCATTGCATGTTAAAACACAAATCAATTAGGTAGGTGTGTTAGTTTTTCCGTAAATGTACCACAAAATGTACAGGTTGTGGGATATACTACTATAAGCAATATTACGGTCAGAACTCAGAATACTACGATATTAAGGTTCTATCCGTGTCAAAATTACGCGTGCAAGGCATTAGAATCATTTTGTAACATTGTTTTTATTCCCATACTATATCTATCGAAATAAAAAACTAACATTTTAAAATTGCAAGTGTGATATTTAGGACGTACACTAAAATTTTCGATGCGTGTCAAATTCGGCCTCCGCCCAACGTAACGTGTAGACGGTAAAACGTTTTAGTTTGATGTGTGTAAAATAAAACTTCTGTTGTTATTTACACTGTATTTGTAAAACCGGGCTGAAAATAATAAAATTTTAGTTCATAACGATGGAACTTGTAGGAAAGCAAGAAAAGGCGCGGTGGTTTTTTCATCTTAAATATCTTAAATATAATATATAAAAAATAACTGTACAACAAGTTTATAATTTTATATTAAACGTCATAACATTGTTTTACTCTCAAAACCCAGTGGGACGACACTACAGCTGACGAGAGATCAGGCGCATGACTTTTTATATGCCCAACCGACGAATGGATCATAATATTACTTGTCAGACAATCAGGTGATCAGCCTGTATTGCCCTAACCAAACTTGGAATATAACATGTTTCCAACGCGGGAATCGAACCCACGACTTCCGAGTCACGAGCCACGCTCAAAATCACGAATGACGAGACCAGGGAGGCGTTCTGACCAAGTAGACCTAACGGACCAATAAAACTACTAATTGTATATTATGTTAATTGCATGTGCCAAATCTGTATTATATTAAAACGCGAGCGACAAACCTTGGAACCCTTTTTACGAAACATGTGGAAACGTAGGAGCATGCGCACAGTTGTAGTCTATATGGAGAAGGAGTACATCGAACTAATATTGTTTTAAAATTATGCTTTTATCATGACATTATTTAAATAAATAAAACATTGCACACACTACAACACGCACACTACCATGTTTTGACTGACAACCCTATACACACAAATAATTATACTCCTTTGTTTATGGTTGAAGTCTGTTGTCAAATTAAATATGGACTGTTGTTTTTTTTATTAAATCTGAAATAGTCAATACTTTAAACGGGGAGCCAAAAGAAGAAGATAAGGTCAAATTTCGACCATTGGGCGATCTCTGGTTATGTTAATCTCATCAACATCAAGCAATATTATGGCCGCTCATACACACACTACTATATTAAAGGAACACCAGTAAGTAAAAAGAACTAAACATACCTTTGCGGTTAAGGAGGTTTCAACTAAGCATTGTAATTAAGAAATCTAAAAGAGCTGCGTATGTGAATCCTACTTCTATTTATTTGCATAAAAATAAAAGAAGCGAACTAAAAGGAATGATCTAGTTTTTATTTGCCGCTAAAACACATTATTTCAAAGCCACCCTCTGATTACCAAGCTGTGTTAATTAAAGAAACACTTCAGAAGTATTAAATTACAAGAATACTATGTAAGTAATTTCACTTTGTACTAGGATCTAAGTTATTTCAGCAATCTCACCTGCGCTAGTAATTAGAGATCCACAAGAAATTCTTATCGCTGAATAACGTTGTATTTAATTTTCTTTTCTCATAGACGTGGTATTCGATTCGTACACCTGTACCTTTCGCTATTAATATAAGTACCTACTTTACTTACGATTCATAAGTCACACTTAAAAAAAAGTTTGTATCTAAGTATACCTATGTAGATTTATTTCATTGATATGACCTGTGTAATAAGACGTAATAACAAATAATTTAAGCTTTTACTTATAATATTGTAATTTGTAAACTTGAGTGTATTACTTTTTACTTATACAAAACTAAGTGATAATTATCACTTAGTTTTGTTACACCCTGTATAACCCATTTTTTCATAGTATAATTTAGATTTTTTTTCTCCGACTTTCGTTGTAGGTAGCAGGTATGAGGAAGTATGTGATGTTTAAATTATAAAGTGAATGCCGCTATTATTGGCTTCTCCACGTGTACGGGATTAAAATGTTACCAATAAAATAACATGGATTATATTAAGCTGCCTTTATGATTATACTAGACGAACGCCCGCAACTGCGTTGCGCCAAATTTTGTTTATTGCGCAGGAACCGTACATTTTTCCGACGAGGACATAGGCTACTTTTAAGTATCTGCATACTAAAATTCGTCTCAAATGGTCTAGCGGCTTAAGCGTGAAGAGGTTACAGACAGACACACTTTCGCATTTATAATATTAGTATGGAAAATAACGCCTCCGTGGTCCAGTGGTTCAGAGCTCGGCTCTTGACTCGGAGGTCGTGGCTACGATTCCCGCGTTGGAAACATGTTATTTCCAAGTTTGGTTAGGATAATGCAGGCTGATCACCTGATTGTCTGACAAGTAAGATGATCCATGCGTCGGATGGGCATGTAAAAAGTCGGTCCTGCGCCTGATCTCTCGCCAGTCGTGTCGGTCTGCCGTCCCACTGGGTTATGAGAGTAAAGGAATAGAGAGTGCTCTTGTGTACTGCGCACACACTTGGGCACTATAAAATTACTCCTGCGTAGCTGGCCTGGTTTCCATGAAACCGGCCACCGTCACCGAAACCGGTGTGGGAGCTATTATTATTATTAGTATGGAATACGGATTATTTACAGACATATTATCTAGTATATAGATAAGTACTTACCAGCCGACGTAAAGCGAAAGTGTATGTCTCTCTGATACCTCTTCACACCTTAACTTCTAAAGCGATATTGATGGGTAGGTATGAAAATAGTTTGAGTCCTAGAAAAGGCCGTAGAATATTTTTTAACATGAAAAAGGTACGATGCCAGCGCGGCGCGGCGGCGGAAGAAAATAGTTTAACTTTTAGTGAGTCATGCGTATATAATTATAGGCTATAGCCCTAAGCGCGAGTGACTATAGTAAGTATTCTCTATACGAAATAGGATTATCAGTAAATCTATGAAATCTATGAAAGAAAAGCTTGTTTCTCAGAATAATGGAAGGCACGTATGTAATATAAGGCAGTGGACAAGACCCTAACATAATAACTTAGCAGATATTATTGCTTTCCTTGCAGACTGCGATCTTTATATATCTATATAACATTGTCTTATTCCCTGCTTCTTATGAGAATAATGTTAAATGTACCATAGGAACTAAATCAATGTGTAGGCTATTATAGATAAAGTATGGTATTTGATGAAATCGTTCTCCCATGAAAGTTTCTAATGAATGTCTTTAATCATAATAATATTACCAGTTTTTATACTAAAATAATAGATCTAATATTATATTTTTTTTAAATAACCATAACCATGAAAGCCTGTGTGACTTCGTCCACACGAAGCAAAAGCTCCTTTTTGTGGTGGTGGTGGCCACGTATTAGATAAAAAATATGTTCGTACAAAAGTAGAATAGAATAAACATATCAGACTCATGTGCAGAATGGCGTAGAAAGGCAATTTACATAGTAGAGATTCTTATACAATTTCCCCGTTCCTGGAAATAATCATACGGTCCCCTGGAACGTAATCGTAACATTTTTTCACGATCGTACTTTTATTTCATCATAGTTGGTAAGAGGCGTAGAAGTTTGCTAGTAAAATACTGACATCCTTACCTCGACCTCAATTTTATGCATTTTATGTTTCACCACTTCTAGTGTTAGCACGGCGAAAAGTAGAAATGCGAAAGTATAGACAAACTGTGGACATAAACTTAAGGTGCCGGTCCGATCTTTACCGCGGCTAATCGCGACCGACAAAAATTCAATTAAAATGCCATTTTATGACAGACTATAGTATATGTCGTAAAGTAAGATGTTATTTGAATTTTTAGAACTATTTATATTCTGTCATAAAGTGGCATTTGAATTTAATTTTTCGGAACGAAAAAAGATCGGAACGGCACCTTAAGTTTATCTCCACAGTTTGTGACTAAATTCTGTCATAAAGTGGCATTTTAATTGAATTTTTTGAAACGAAAAAAGTTTGGAACGACACCTTAAGTTTATATCCACCATATCTCCACAGTTTGTCTATACTTTCGCATTTCTACTGGTTACCATGCTAGGGCTACAGATAAAGATATCTACCAATTAACTTGACAGATCCAAGTATGGAGAATCTGTCAGAAAAGTTGTGAATAGCCTATTAGGCACTTTATCAGAAACAGACCCTTATGCTTCTTTCCATTTTCGATCTGCAGGCGTAGCATGGTCACCATAGAAACGGTTTCTTTCTACGGAAGAATAGACAAAGTGACAGTTACACCATTTCGTCGATAAAATCTGTCAGTATGTCGATTCTTTCCCATGTCTACTATTGTTATGCAAACAGTGGCATTCTCAGTAATGTCGAAACAACGTACATAACGTTTGTTCTTTTTGCTGTGGGTTTCATTTTCTAGCGACAATGGGCCTAGCGGTCCATGCCGCCGCTTCTTTGTAATGGTGATCATAATGATACATATACCTACAACCTAGGTCATGAAGTTGCATGTTATTTGGATTTTTGTCAGTCTCATCGTCGCTTGCGGCACAAATCGAAAAACCACCTTTAGTTAAGAAATGTACTAGAACAAAACACAAAGCTGCATTAATACTGCATGAAATAGTCAAAAGTTACTTTCTTATTTTTACTCAATTGTAAGGAGGGACTTTATTTTTGAAGATTTTTGATAATAAAAGTACTAGACTTTACAGTTTTTTTTAAAATAACATAGGTAAGGAAATATACTCGATACGCCCAAGTGCCAGCTATTTAAATGTTAATAATATCCGTAAAATATTTTAAACAGTTACTTTGTCTCGATTGATCCACTAGTTGAGCGCACATCAAAGACGGTTGTTTAGTCTGTTCATAGTTACTTTGCTTTGTGTTTAAGACATCCTTATTTTGTTGGCATAAGGACTACATCAGAGGTAACATAACTTTGTGCCGACTTCGCGGTATTGTCTCCGCTGCCAATTATGCTAACTCACTGGCTTCGAAATGGACCAAATCTTAAGGGATAATTAAACAACATCTTAAATTATGTAGCGAGGTCTTCTTACTCTTCTTACTCGATTATTTTGGAAGGAAAGGTTAGTTCTATAGGAACTTATTATCTTATGATTTTCTAGTATTCACTGATAGTCCATAATATTATACTTGGTGCAACAGTGTGTGTATATATATATAATATATAGAGCAAAAATTGTGATTATTGTGGGATTTAATTTTTAATTTGATTTTAATAATAACTATTATTAAATATTCAAGTACACATATACTTAGGGCCGGGAAATATAAACACGATACGACGTCGTGTCGTACCGCGATGCGGCGTCGTTTCACGATGCGACGACGCATCGTGGGAATCTACGATGAGCAACGTAAAAAAACTACGTCGCGACATCGTAACGTGCCATGATACAGTGTAGAAACTCACGATGCGTACCTGTGTCAGTGCCATTGTTGTTATTCTAAATTCAAAGATGACGCATCGTGAGTTTCTACGACGCGAAAGATGTTAATTTTTATTTTATTTTTTATTTTAGACAGAAAGACAGAAGGGCAGAGAGCGAAGTCTTAGTAATAGGGTCGCGTTTTTACAACAACATAAATATCGACCTCTTAACAATAAAAATACGTCTATTATTAAAGTGCTAATAATGATATTCTGGTACAGAGTATATTATGATCTAAGACAGCTCAGTCTCCCGTAACAAGACGTAGTTTCTGTCCGCTATACCTTACCTCTAACAACGGAAGCTGTTAGCTCGGATTCAGCAAATTCTTTATGTTCTATTACACCGTGAAAGATAAATTCTCGCTCTTAAACATTTCCGATATCTTATAAAGTATTAAACCTACACTTTTGTTTAAAAAATAAAATTCTTTGTTCATTAGGTAAGTATAGTACAATTATAGTTTAAATAATAACATTTTCAAAGTTGAATTAATGATATTATTTGTTAGACAATATATATAATAAGTATATAGTTATATAATTTGCACATAATCTGCAAGTTATATAACGGTTTACTAAACAATAATTTAATATTGTTAAAAGAAGCATTACATAAACTTTTAATTTTCAAAGGTACAATCTTATTCACTTGCATCGAAAGGAATTTCAGAAGGTCAGAGTTTCATCAGGAAGTATTCATTCCAAACAATCGACAATAACGAAACTAATTCGAAGTTGGACTCACTAGTCCCTTGTTGACCATCAGGAATTTTGACTACATTTTAACAAACTAGGTACTCAGAATCACAATCTTTAATAGAATACATACTCATTACTCATATTATAAAATACTAGCTATTTGAGCGAGCTTTGCTCGGTATTCGATAAATCACGAATAAAATGATATTATGTTTTCGCATATCATTTTTAGGGTTCCGTAGCCAAATGGCAAAAAACGGAACCCTTATAGATTCGTCATGTCTGTCTGTCTGTCTGTCTGTCTGTCTGTCCGTCCGTATGTCACAGCCACTTTTCTCCGAAACTATAAGAGCTATACTGTTGAAACTTGGTAAGTAGATGTAATCTGTGAACCGCATTAAGATTTTGATACAAAAATGGAAAAAATATTAAACATTTTAGGGGTCCCCATAGGTACAACTGAAACAAAAAAAATTTTTTTTCATCTAACCAATGCGTGTGGGGTATCTATGAATAGGTCTTTAAAAATCATATTGAGGTTTTTAACATCACTTTTTTCTAACCTAGATAGTTTGCGAGAGAGACTCTTCCAAAGTGGTAAAATGTGTCCCCCCCCCCCCCCCTCTAACTTCTAAAGTATTATACATTTTTCCAAGTATGTGTGTTGTAGTGTGTGTAATATTTTATTTGTTTAAAAAATGTATGATAAAAGCATAATTTCAAAATAATATTAGCTCGATGCACTCCTTCACCATATAAACTATAACTGTGCCAAATTTCATTCACTTACGTTTCCCCATTTTTTGTCAAAAGGGATACAAAGTTTTTGGTTCACGTATTAATATATAGATTAATAACAAAAACTGATTCAAGGAAGCAATAGCCGAGTAAGGAAACCGTAACATAAAGGCCTATAATTTTATTATAGGCCTTTATGTTACAATATATACTAAAATGATTTCATCTTCGCCAAAAACAGCTGGAATCGTAAAGCATTTTACTGTCAATATAACTGCCACATCATTTAAGACTACATTGTTTTAGATCTATAAAATACGCGAACAACGCTCGCAATGGAATTTAGTTATTTAAATTTTAAATTGTTTTGAAACAACGCTGATAGTCTAGCTTGAATAAAAGTGATTTTAGTCTAAGCCGTCAGATTTTTGTGTAGCTTTTAGCACTTTTTTTGTTGTTTTGTTTTAGTGTTAAAGGTTGATATAAGTTATTGTTTTACTAAATATTTCGTTTATTTTATAAGGGTGTTAATTTAATATTGGTGACGATGTGTTTAATTTTTTCTAACTTAAAATTTAACTTCAGTATAAAAAATAATACAATGGAACATGTTATTTAAAAAAAACCGAAATACAGCTTTTGATAGAGAAAAAGCAATGAAAGACCCGGTCTTCGAGCTCCTAAATTCCAAATTCAACGTGTGGTATCTAGACGATGGGATACTTGCCAGCGACGCATCTACAGTTCTTTCAGATTTTCGGACCCTAATTCGTTAATTCCAAATTCTAGGTCTTGGTATGAACCTGGAGAAGTGTGAGCTTTTCATCCCTGATGATTGTGAGGACAGAGACGGAATAATATCCAGTTTCAAGTCCGTGGCCCCAGAATTATCAGTGATTGAAAAGGATTCACCTTTTCTCTTGGGTTCGCCTATTCTAGCCGACTCCTTTTCGGATTATATCAATGAGAAAATACGAAATTTTAGTGAAAGTTTAGACCGTCTACTCCAAATTAACAGTCACATGGCATTCACTTTGATTCGATTTTGTTTATTCGTCCCCAAATTTACGTATGTCTTGCGGTGTTGTCAGCTCTGGAAGTTTCCACAACTTCTCCATAGCTTAGATGACACCCTAAGACATACGCTTTCCACAATTTTAAACATCAAATTTGATGAACGCTCCTGGACCCAAGCTACACTCCCCGTAAGGTTCGGTGGCCTGGGAATACGGAAAACATCAGACACAGCATTACCGGCGTTCTTGTCCTCAGTCCATGCAAATCGCGCAACAATAGCCAGAATTTTAGAGCCCTCGTCTTGCTCTTTAGTTATTCCCTTTGCTGACGAGGCCAAGGATGCCTGAGACATTGCTAGTGCCGGCAGTAAGGTCCCCGAGAACACATCTTCCCAAAGGCTCTGGGACGGGCCCATCTGTGAACTGCTGCATTATAAAAAGTTAAACACGTCTACCAGCGCCGCAGAACGGGCTCGACTTTTGGCTGTGGAGTGATGGGAATCGGGAGCTTGGTTGCAGGCACTACCATCTAAAAACACTGGAACATTGCTGGACCGTAACACATTCCGCTTAGCAACTGCCTTGCGTCTTGGTGCTCCCCATGTCGTCCCCTATCAGTGTGTTTGCAGCGCGCACGTAGACAGTTACGGTCACCACGGGTTGTATTGCTCGCGAAGCGCTGGGCGCTTTTCGCGGCATCACAGCCTGAACGACCTCATTCGTCGGGCTCTTGTCACTGCCGGTATGCCAGCTATACTGGAGCCCTCCGGTTTGGCGCGCGACGATGGGAAGAGACCCGACGGAATGACCCTGGTCCCCTGGAATGTGGGACGGGCTCTTGTGTGGGACGCTACTTGTGTTGACACGCTTGCCCCGTCCCATGTCCAGGGAACCTCGAGCTGTGCGGGTGCAGCCGCAAACCAGGCAGAAAACCTCAAGCGGCACAAATATGAGAACCTCAGCGGAGATCTCATATTTGAACCGTTTGGGGTAGAAACCCTAGGCGCATGGGGTCCGGGGGCACATAAGCTTTTTAGACAGATATCTAAAAAGCTTATTGAAGCTACCCGAGACCCCACAGCCGGGAGCTACCTGGCATAGCGGATAGCAATTGCCATCCAACGTGGCAATGGGCAGCTTGCTAGGCACTCTGCCAGGTGGGGACGACCTGGGAAAGTTTTTCTTTTTATACTTTAAGTTTGTATATATTTGTATATTTTAGATTGTATGTTTTAGTGTTTAGATTGTCCGCTGTATCTTAGTTAATGTGCTTATTATATATTTACCCTTAATATTTTAATGTTATGAAATAAATTATATGAAAGACAGAAAAATACTAAAATGTCAGCAACTTATGGCATTAATTTTGATTAAAAACAATAATTTTGTCAGTTTACAATTAATTGGAACTACTGGTATGTTCACTTCAATGAAATCTACGCTGATTGCAAACTACGGTATACATTGTTAAAACAAAAAGCGTACAATTTTGTAGGAAAAATCAGAACGAAAATAAATTCTTTTTGGCGAATCACTGTCGATCGTTACTTTGTATTTAATTATAGGACAGATGTGCTGATAACAGTTATATTGTATGAAAAAACAATATAAAACTCAATTTATTTCAAGCATATTCACAAAATTAAAATCCATCGCAGCCAAATTATAGCAAAATCCATCCACAGCAATCTGCGAGAGTGATCCTCGATCGAAAATGATTGGTAAGGCATAAAATTGTTTTTCGAATCGGGCGACAATGCTCAAGAGTTGGAGATGCCATCTAGCTGAGTCTCGATTACAATGCACCCTCAATCCCAAGTTAAATAAGCCGGCCCTTAAGGATCTATTGAGTGGGCGAAGAAAGCCAGGTCAAGAGTTCCCGAGTATACCAGCACATCGAGTTTGTACAGGGCAGGGGTCATATTATTTCAGACGGTCTTGGGTCAACAGACATTTTGGCAGCCTATTTTTTCGCGACCATGGCGAAATCAAAAGTCAAAAGGGTAATTTTGACTGACTAACGACCGCACTCAGAGAAATATTATATTATCAATATAAAATGTAGATGTTGTCCGATTCTCAACCCTAGCCGATATGTTCGCTAAGATTCACGAAAATCGGTCGAGCCGTTTCAGAGGAGTTCAACCACGCACCCCGTGACAAGAGAATTTTATAGATTACAGTTAATGGCAATTCGGCGGTTACTTTTTTTTAGTGGTTAAAGTCTAAACTAAGCAGTTTAAGTGAATGAGGTGTCAATAAACGCAATAATACCCCGGGTAATATTAAGGTAATTGACGTTGTTGGGTTATAGAATTTACCTTTTGATTACGTTATTAATTAGTTATCTATTTTCCAAATTAATGTAATTAGTTATAAATAAAATGAATATACATAAGAAAAGCTATTCACATTAGGCACGGTATATGTAAGTTTAATAGAAATTAGATATTTTTTGAACACTAATAAAACAAAATTTTTGTGCACTTTTTCCGCTATATTATGAAATTATTAACAAATTACACGACCGGTTTCGAAATTAATCATCTTTAGGTGTACTCAGTGTACTCAGTGTAGGTAGTACACCTGAAGATGATTAATTTCGAAACCGGTCGTGTAATTTGTTAATAATTTCTTAATATAGTGGAAAAAGTGCACAAAAAATTGTTTTATTAGTGTTCAACATGAATTTCCACCAAGAACCAACGGTACAATCAATTACATAGATATTTTTTAGCAATGATAATTTCCTAAAGAATAGTTACATTATAAATAAATCATCAATAAAATGTTATGAACTTCCATTTTTACAGATAGTTTTATTACCACGTGCGACAGGTTTATAACCTATCACTGCGAATCACATAAACAATCAATATCATGTGCAATTGAAACTATTTTTTAACCAAAAGCAATTTTCTAGTTTTCTAACTACAGTTCATACTATAGTGTAATGTCTATGGTAAAAACTAGAAAATTGCAATAATTAAAATCCAACTTGATGAGGTGGATAGAATTCGGGGTAATATTGCGTAGACCTCTTCGTAGATGTGCTACGCCGTAGCGTGACTACGAATATTTATGTCATCTTTTATACAGGGTGTAACAAAAATAAGTGATAATACTTTAGGGTGTGTACGTGTTCCTTGTAGAGAGTTAATTGTGAAAGTAGCAGCGCTGAAAGACCAAAATTTTTTTTCACTTTTGTATGGGGAAACTCGTGACGCTCGGGCCCTTGCCCATACAAAAGTGAAAAATTTTTTTCGTCTTTCAGCGCTGCTACTTTCACAGTGAACCCTCTACAAGGAGCATGTACACACCCTAAAGTATTATCACTTATTTTTATTACACACTGTATACTTACATACTACGAATAATAATAATTAGCCAAGTGCGAGTTGAACTCGCGCCCGAAGGGTTCCGCACCGTTATAGAGCAAAAATAGGCCAAAAATTGTGTTTGTTGTATGGGAGCCACCCTTAAAATATATTAATTTTATTTTGTTTTTAGTATTTGTTGTTATAGCGGCAATCTGTAAAAATTTCAGAAGTTTTTAGCGGTTCTTGAGTTACAGCCTGGAGACAGACAGACGAACGGACAGTCGGACGGACGGAGAGACGGGTAACATCGAAGTCTTAGTAATAGGGTCCCGTTTTTACCCTTTGGTTACGGAACCCTAAAAACTAAGGAAGAGTAACTGTGTCAAAAAATTTGTCCACGAGTCTACAAAATGTGACCCGAATACATGCATACTTTATTCGGTACACATTTTTGTGTAAATATAGAAGTGCCAATTAATCTGCCGTCCTTACGATAAGTGCTGTAAGTTGATTTTTTTGGCAAATTTAATTGTCATAAGGTCTAAATCTATATCATAAGGTCTAAATTAAATTTGCCAAAAAACTGCACTTATCGTAAAGACGGCAGTAATGCCAACGGCTTTATTTCGTGAGTGTATGTGTTTCCTTCCTATTGCTATATTTTAGTGTGCGCAAATGAACCAAATTCAAAACGATTGAAGTATGAGAGTTACGTTTCCTTAGTTTTTAGGGTTCCGTAGCCAAATGGCAAAAAAGGAACCCTTATAGATTCTGTCTGTCTGTGTGTGTGTCCGTATGTCACAGCCACTTTTCTCCAAAACTATAAGTTCTATACTATTGAAACTTAGTAAGTAGATGTAGTCTGTAAACCGCATTAAGATTTTGATCCAAAAAATGGAAAAACTATTAAAAATTTTAGTTGTCCCCATAGGTACAAGTACAACTGAATCAAAAAAAAATTTCAACTAACCTATACGTGTGGGGTATCTAGATAGGTCTTCAAAAATCATATTGAGGTTTCTAATATCATTTTTTTCTAACCTGTATAGTTTGCGAGAGAAACTCATCCAAAATGGTGAAATGTGTGTGTAGTGAAAAAATGAAAATATAAAAATAAATCAAAAACCTTTTAATTTCATAAAAATAAACCTTATTGCTGCTTTAGAACCCTTCATGGGTAAGTCCAACTCGCACTTAGCCGATTTTTATTATTATTCGTAGCTTACATACAATAATAATAATATTGTACATGTAAGGGTTGATTCAGACCGCAACGCGACGCGTAGATGCATTTCTAAATTAGTATGGATTTGACAGATTCGCAAGACGTCTGACGCAATTGAAATCTGTCAAATCCATACAAATTTAGAAATGCACCTACGCGTCGCGTAAAGGTCTGAATCAACCCTGTATGAAAGATGCATTAATTTCGTAGTTTCACACAATTTTTTTTTTATGAAATAAGGGGGCAAACGAGCAAACAGGTCACCTGATGGAAAGCAACTTCCGTCGCCCATGAACACTCGCAGCATCAGAAGAGCTGCAGGTGCATTGCCGGCCCTTTAAAAGGGAATAGGGTAATAGGGTAGGGTAGGGATGGGAAGGGAATAGGGGAGGGTAGGGAAGGGGTAGGGGATTGGGCCTCCGGTAAACTCACTCACTCGGCAAAACACAGCGCAAGCGCTGTTTCACGCTGGTTTTCTGTGAGAATGCGGTTTCTCCGGTCGAGCCGGCCCATTCGTACCGAAGCATGGCTCTCCCAAGTTTAAATTGTGTGAAACCATGAAATTATAATACATGTAAAAAGATACCATATTTTATATTAATATACACATTTACTTGAACGATATAATGAAGAATGAAAAGAAAGGAGGAAACGACATGAAATTTATTTAAACGATAATCGCCGAGCTTAGGTTAAGCCTCTCGAAATTGAACTTGTATTTTGAAGCGTGAACTCTGGATTTTTCCGGCACACACTGTCTCAAGCACAGCGCCCGAATGAAAATAATTTGTTGGAAATAAGCATGAAATTTACAGCAGCCGGGACTCCAGAGTTAAATTTATCGTACGCAGAGCAATTGGGGAATTTTAAACAGTCTCCCCGCAGTGCAGCACGAAAGTTTTCAGGATAGCGCCCGTCGGGAAATAACGTCGATACAACAAGCACGACGAGGACAAACTACTAAATCTCAGACCGGCGGAGTGATATCGCCCACTGATTGGCCGGGTAAACAAACTTTGGTGCGGTTTAAAAAAGTTGCTCATTGAATGAAAGTTACAGTACTGCCGATAAAGTTGGCTCTCGCTCGACCATAGCAAGCGACATTTTTTGTATCAGTCACCGTAATTTTCTATCATTATATCAAAATTAGTTACATAATTTTGCTATCAAAGCGATTTGAATGAGTACCCAGGCATGAGTTAAAAATCTTTTAAAGTGCTGTTGAATTGCTTATACACATAATTAAGCCCAAAAATACGCAATTCTTTTGACACCATCTTTGCGGTCACTTTCTTCATACTTAGAATATATTATTATCTTGAGATGTCTTGATTTCAACTTTTCCGGTATTGTCCTACAATCTACAAAGCTATTTAAATCGCTATACTAGTAAACACAATTCTTCGTTACTCCAACAAGCTGCGCTCATTTAATAACGCATCAATCCCTACAAATAAGGGTCCGTCTTCTGTATCATTTAGTGAAAGGCCTGAATCGGCGTCACGATCACTTACCCATTTGAGAATGAGTTATACCCAGTAATGAACTTCTAATGAGGCACGTTTATCCCTCTCGCGTTTTATGTCCTTCGCAATGGGTCGTTAGGGGGAGATACTGATAATAAATATAAAAGGCTTCGATCGTCCCTAGATACTTAACGGCTGAACTGCCCATATACAGGGTGTAACAAAACAAAGTGATAATACTTAAGGGTATGTATGTGTCCCTTGTATAGGAGTTCACTGTGAAAGTAGCGCTGAAAGATCTTTTTTTTGTGATTTGTATGAATAAGCGACCCAGCGTCATGAATTTTCCCACACATGGCTCTCCCACGTAAATATCTGTCATACCTTTTCACACAAACCTCTGTACCGATTTTGATGAAAGTATGCAGATAAAATTGGTATGCAGATACTTATAAACTAATAAATAATAATAAATGAACCGGGAAAGGTCAAAGGTTACTTATTGTACCGAGAAAATGTGCGGTTCCCGCGCGATTAACGAGTTTTGGCACAATGTAGTTGCGGGTGTCGTCTGGTATTATAATAAAAGGTATTTCGTTTCCCCTTTATATATTTTAATATATAATATCCGGTTACACGGCAGCTATGTATTCCTCCTCGTTATTCTAATCAGCTTTAGTTTGAGCAAATGATGTGACGTGAGCCCGGAGCAACCGGGTAATGAGATCAAACGGCAGCTAAGATCTAATTACTGCTGGATAATTTAATATTATGTAAAGTATACTTATTAAACATTGAAATATAAATACTATACTTAGGCTTTAGGTATTTTAAATCTTCTATACCAGCACTACGTTGCACCGTATTTTTTATCGCACGGTTATTGGAGACTTTAATCGAAAATTACTATCCTTTTCCAATTTCCAGGTCCCGAAAATTTCCATTTCAGCATATTAACTTGCTTCTTCACACTTTTATATTTTATACTACTTTTACATTTTAGTGTTCCGTAGTCAACAAGGAACCCTTAGGTTGGGTTGGACCAGAGGCGTGGTTAAAGTTAAAGTTATTGTCAAAGTTATGGTTATAGTTAAGACTAATTTAACTTTAACCTTAACTTTGACCACAGAATTTGACAGAAGACGTTGCTGGTCCGACAAGGCTTTATAAGAACGTGGGCAGGGGCGCTGGTAAAGGAGAAGAGAACTGTTAAAAATGGCGTTTTTGTATGATCACAGTGCTTGTTCCTTTTTTGCCACGTGCATTTGAAGCCTTTTTGAGCTCTATGGTTATGGTTATATATGGCGTATTGATGGCGTCCATTTTTAACTTTAACCAAGGATTTGACATTTTGCATTGTAGTTAAAGTTATATAAGATCTTTAAAACATTTTTTTAAGGTACCTCCCCTACAAAACAAAGCGGGGACGAATTATTTTTATTTTTCTGCGTCCACCCCACCGTGTGGTGTATGGATAGGTTTTTAAAGAATAATATGAGTATTTGAAGTTAATTTTTGAGTTAGGGTCCAATTGTGAAATATGAAGTTTTAAAATGGAAAAATCGTTAGAGTCCAGTGTCCCCCCCCCCCCCCCCCCGTACCGACTAAACGGTTGTTTCTGGATTCACGGGAGTAGGAAATATGCTGGATTTAAAAGGAAAACATATTGCTTTATTAATAATAATTATTAATAATTTTAATAGTATCACATGAATGTACAAATAAGAATCCTAGATCTTGCCTACAGAAATTTGTTTATCCCGCGGGAACGGTATATATCAGCATGAAAAAGAATTTTCCCTAATCCTTTTGCAGGACTTAAAATATTTCAGTGCCAAAATATATCTAAACAATCATAGGACCTGTGCATAGGACTAAGTTAAATGGTATTTTAATAATATTGATTAAGAGGTAGTGAGTGCAAAGTAGGCTCTGATTGGCCAAGAACAACAAAGTATTTTAGATATACGTTTTACACCGAATTAACACACTTTTAATTCAACATTTAACTAAACTACCTTAAAGCCTAGCTTTGTGAGGGCTCGCTTCGTTTTTCTGTGTGGTGTGATCTAAAGATAAATATAAAAAAAACTTTTTTATATTTTAATAGAAACCAAACCTTGACTGACCGATGATAACAGACCTACATATAAATAAAAATTACTGTTATGCACAATCAATATGCGTGATAGTTTTTCCGTAATGTGTACCACAAAAGTGCTCAGGTTGTGGGATATATTAGGGCTCGCTTCGCTCGCCCTGATAAGGCTAACTGCTATTCAATTAAAATACAATAATCAATCTATGAATTTAGAGAACTGAATCATTATGATGATGTAAGTGAGACAAGTATTAAGGTACTTAAGGGGGAAGTCCATGGCGAGATTGACGACGCTGAACAGCTTGTGTGAAAAGTCGTTGTCCTTTGTCAGCTGGTAAAAGGCTTTTAGTTCATCACGTTGATTTTTATCTGAAAATATATATTTTTTCTTTTAAAGCTGTCACCGAACTACAAAAATTATTTTCCATAGGTCTACCAGAATCTGATGGCAAAAAGTGAGAAAATAAATTGACTCTAGCAATACCAGGATAATAGGAATAAAACATTTTGATCCTTTTTTTCCTTGTGTGTGAAACATGCAAATATAAAAATGTATCCAATGATCAAGGATATTTTTTGAAAATTTGCCATCAGATTCCGGTAGACCTATACATACATCAGTGTAGCGACCGAAGCCACCACTGCTTTGTACTTGGGTAGAGCAGTATGAAACCTATAGTTTAGTTCATAAAGTGGTATTTTACTTGATTTTTTCTCGGTCGCGATTGCGTGCTGCCAGAATCGGAAAGCCACCTCGTCACGAGCAGTTACACAATATACACAGGTGTATTCCTCGCTTTATTCATAAATAGATTTTCGTAATATTTACTTTTTGCATTAATTCCAGAGTGTAGTAGGGTTCGGATAGTCTTCACTTGTTTTTTTACCAAACTGCAGCAGTAGCAGGGCATTGTAACGACGAATGCGCATTTGAAACATCTCAATAATATGTACAAGCATGTGTGGTTGTAAGCTGATATTATCGTGATCTCCTGAAATGAATATTATTTAATCTTAACCATTCTAGCGGGAATAACATAAATAAAGGGGTAAGTATGAAGATTTTAGTATGAAGCCTGGCCGACCTACTTACTGTCCGCTAAATGTGTTTTTTCGCGTTCACGAATATTTAAAAAAAATAGATTACTAAACAAACAAAAAATAATCTTGGACAAAACCGCGTAAGGTGTCACAATTCGAAGATTTGAGCTGCCAAAGTTGCAATATCTTAAATTGGTAAAACTTTAGCAGCTCATATCTTCGAAATGTGACTCTTTACGTGGTTTTGTCTAAGTTTATTTTTTGTTTGTATTGATGTTAGCTATCATTTTTTTTTAAATATTCGTGATCCCGAAAAAACATATTTAGCGAAAGTAGGTCGGCCAAAATCTTCATACATAAAATAAAATATGAAATGCGAAACTTAAAGCTGCTTAAAGTGAAGTTCCAATCTTTTTTCGTTCCGAAAAAATCAATTAAAATGCCACTTTATGACAGACTATAGTCCTAAAAATTCAAATAATATATCCTACTTTATGACAAATATTGTCTGTCATAAAGTGGCATTTTAATTAAATTTTTGTCAGTCGCGATTAGCCGCGGTAAAAATCGGAACGGACCTTAAGTTTATGTCCACAGTTTGTCCATACTTTCGCATTTCTACTGGTGGCCATGATGACTGCTAGCCCGGCTGATATGGATATTGAATAGCACTTATCAGAAAGTGGCGAAACAGGCCCTTAATGATTTTTAGTTGTCCTTTTTCGAAGATTACAAAAGTATGAAATACTAACCTTGTGCATTATCTTCATTTTCACCAATGCAAACAGATTTTCCATACTAACTATTGTTGTAGTTCCACAAATTAAAAATATCGATGATAACTGTAATGAAATATAATTCAATATTTAATACTTTTTACATGAATTACAATTATTTATATATTAATAGATTATAAAGTAGGTTAACGGGGCGAATAAATCGTAAAATTATTCGCCCCCACTTTTTCACATCACATCGTCCTTATTTCTTCTCTCTTACGCCCGTAATTCATAATATAATATGCCAGGTGAATAAGAACGATGCGGAATCGGCACCAGACTTTGGTTTTTTTCGTAATAACCATAAAGTTAATATACCTATTACCTAACGGAATAGAGAAACAAAGGCCTGAGCTAGAGAGATATCACTATCAGTAACACTGCGTGGTAAAAAGAGACGTGTGATACATGATGACAGCAGCACTCTTTTTTTGACGTCCAGTTGGCACGTGCCGCACGTTGACAATTTAATCTCATAGAATTCATGTTCAATCATGCTTGTGTAAGTATACATACGTACACATATTTTTCACACAGATGAAAACCAATTTCGGTTTCGTTTGACAGCTCGAGATTGTTGCTCTATTCCGCTAAGAATATTAACTTTATGGTAATAAATACACAAAATTTTCAGAATCCGCCAGTCCACTCCCTTGGTAAAAGAATTTTACATTATGTATTATGATAATAATTCTATTAAATGCAGCGTTTTGGAAACAAATTGAAAAAATGTGAAAATTAGATGCAGCTTTGCGATTTTCCCATGGAGAAAATTTTAAGATAACGTGTTTTCGCTAGTACAGACCCTCGCAAATATGATGTTGTATCTATGTTTAAGAGGATACACCAGGGGCTAGAGAAATGAAAAAAAAGCACGTGTAATATCTATAGGCTGTCTCCCTTACCTCAAGCCTATACCGCAGAACGCGATAGAGACAACTGCAGAAAAACCAGAAAATCTACGATTCATTGTCCCCTGATTCCTTCTCCAAAACTTAACCGATTTAAGTACTTTTTTCATTAAAGATTAAAAAAAGGCTTGATCTGAGTTCCTATGTTTTGCTTTTTTTCGTGTAATCTAGCCAAATCTGTTTTCTGGACGTTTGAACACAGCGGAAAATCTGGCCATTTTTTGGGTTTTTGAACGTTCATATCTTATTTAATAATTAAATTATGAAAAAAAAGAAAACATAGGGACATCGTATTAGTGGCCGTAGATATTCAGAAAAAAAATATAACTCTACTAGCATTATCCAGGGAGGAAACAGGGGACAACGTTTGTATGGAAAAAAGGGCGGTGTGGACTCCTCTTAAAAAATGAAACAACTTGTGGCTTATTATCAAGTATCAAACTGAGTTATAAAATTGTTACACCCTCTTAGTACGTCATCATCATCATCATCATATCAGCCTATAGTCGTCCACTGCTGGACATAGGCCTCTCTTAATGAACGCCAAGATGACCGATCTCCTGCTACTCGCATCCAACATGGGCCTGCAACTAAGCGGAGATCGTCGTCCCACCTAGTTGGAGGTCGACCTACACCCCGATTTCCCAGCCTTGGTCTCCATTCCAGAGTAAGTTTACTCCAGCGATCGTCTGTTCTTCGAGCTACGTGACCAGCCCAGTTCCACTTCAGCGTACTGATTCTCTGCACTATGTCGGTGACTTTAGTTCTTTGACGAATTGTTTCATTTCGAAGCTTATCCGCCAAAGAAACTCCGAGCATAGCGCGTTCCATAGCACGCTGAGCGACGGAAAACTTACGAGCTAGCCCTGCTGTAAAAGGCCAGGTTTCCGCCCTGTAGGTCATAACGGGAAGCACGCATTGATCGAAGACTTTCGTCTTCAAGCTCTGCGGAATATGCGACGTGAGAATGTGGCTTAGCTTCCTGAATGCTGCCCAACCCAACTGTATCCTCCTATCGGTTCGTTGAACATGACTTTCGTCTTGTCTAAGTTCATCCCGAGACCGATCCGCCGGGAAGATTCATTTAGGTCGTTCAACATTTCCTGCAAGTCCTCCAACGATTCTGCCAATATGACGATATCGTCAGCGAAAAGAAGGTGTGAGAGGTACTTGCCATTAACGTTTATGCCACGTCCTTTCCAGTTTAGGGTCTTGAAGGCGTCCTCTAACGCATTTGTGAACAGTTTCGGGGAAATAATATCCCCCTGTCTCACTCCTCGATGCAAATAGATTGGCCTTGTTGTGGCCCCCTGTACTCGGACTGACATAGACGCGGCATTATATAGACCTTTCAAAACTTCGACGTAACGCCAATCGACTTGACATCGTTGCAGGGCTTCCAGAACAGCCCAGGTCTCAACAGAGTCAAAAGCCTTCTCATAGTCCACAAAGGCAAGGCACAATGGCTGCCTGTACTCATGTGACTTTTGTACAACTTGCCTTAAGGTGTGAATATGGTCTATGGTGCTAAAGCCTCTGCGAAACCCAGCCTGCTCCGGTGGCTGGCATTCGTCAAGTTTATTGGATAGGCGATTCGTAATGATCCTAGAAAACAACTTATATATGTGACTCAAAAGCGAGATGGGTCTATAATTTTTAAGAAGGGTGTTATCGCCCTTCTTAAAAAAGAGAATCACCTCGCTTTTAAGCCACTCTTCGGGGGAAACTCCCCGTTGAAGGACAAAATTAAAGACTTTACGAAGCTCTCTCAAGACGGGTTCGCCTCCCGCTCTGGGAAGTTCGATCGTAATTCCGTCCCTCCCCGGGGCCTTTCCTCCTTTAAGTTGTTTCAGAGCCAATCCGATTTCGCCTATACTGACGTCAGGAAGCTCGCCAGAGAGATGCCGGGTGAGTTTGGCACGCGGGTCGTCATCACGAGCATCAGGTTGCGAAGTATGTGAAGCATACAAGCGGCTATAGAAATCCTCGATCTCGGACAGAACCCCCCCTCATGAGGAAACGATTCGGCCACAGCTATTCTTCACCTTCGTCAGATGACTCCTCCCGAGCGCCTTACGAAAACTTTAGACCTCTATTCCGCTCAATCGCTTCCGTGATTTCCAGCGTATTCGAGCGGCGAAGATCTCTACGTATAAGTTTCCGTATTCGCCTCAAGAGAAGTTTTACATCTGACGAACCCGAGTCCGTGTTTTCCCTCCGTTCCCTCATAAGTTTGAGTGTCTCATCCGAAAGTTTGGATTTCCTGCCCGCATGCTTGGGCCTGCAAAACCTTTTACCTTCGACCCGTATGCTCTCCACAATTGCATTTAAAGCCTCGTCAACTTCCATTGTAGTTTCCGAGATGTTAAGAGCGTCGAACCTATTTCTCAGTTGTAACTGAAATTTCTGGGTGTCAGCGACGGATTGTTGGGAGTTGGGTCGGAGAGTAGACCTCAGCATATGGGCTCTTTCGAGTTTGAAGCATACACTCAAGGATCCTCGCAGTAGTCGGTGATCGCTACCGGTATTGAACCTATTGATCACAGAGACATCCCTAAATATATACTTCCGATCCGTAATGATGAAATCTATCTCGTTCCTTACCACACAGTCAGGGCTTCGCCATGTCCACTTTCTTTGGGGCTTCTTTTTGAAGAAGGAATTCATCAAGAAGAGCCCCTCTTTTTCGAGAAAGTTGACCAGCATTTGCCCCCTGCGGTTTCGAATCCCAACACCGTGCTGTCCCAAGCAAGATTCGCCGCTAGCTCGTACTCCTACTTTGGAGTTAAAATCTCCCATGACAACATTGAAGTGGGTCTTAGGGGTGGTATTTAAGACCTTGGAGATGTCTTCGTACATGGTCTCCACTTCGTCATCGGAATGTGTCGAGGTTGGTGCGTACACTTGTACTATCTTGAGAGAATACCTATCGGTGAGTCTCAAAACAAGGTACGCTACCCTCTCCGACACACTCGAGATCTCGACAACGTTGTCAACGAGAGATTTGTTGACGAGGAATCCCACGCCGCCCCGGGATGTATGAAATATGACCTCTCGGAAGTAGAAAAGGTGACCCGATGGCAGAGTCATGGTGTCTTCCCCTTGTCTTCGGACCTCGCACAACCCTAATACGTGCCAACGGATTTTTTCCAATTCTACCTCCAGTTACGACTAGGTGGTCTTCGAGTCTAAGCGTTCGTCCGTTGTACGTCGCCAGGTCCAGTTGGTGGTAGCGATCCGTAGCCCGTAGATTCTTAGCACCCCTCGCAGTGCCGTTACCATGGCCGCTACCGTGGCCAGGAATAGTACCGCTACCGGGAACTAGGGGCCATCTTTTTCTGGTGCGTTTCATAAGAGGATTGCTCATAATTGCCACGCGGAGCACGCGGATTGGCAATCTGACAGGGGCCAATGAATCAAACCATCAATGCTGCAGCCCATTGATGACCATGGATTTCTTCACTGACCCTATCGTTGATGGTTTTACCGCCATCCTTCGGTTGACTAACTGCGCTTGATGTTAGATCTATCCCACACTAATTATTGTGAGACAGAACTACCATCAGGCGGGCGGTGGGGTCGTCACATCCCTACGCCTACTTCTTAGTGCGTATTATGCGTTAAAACTTCTCTCCACGTTGAGATATGATAGATAACTATGATTGCCAGCATGATTACGAAGCTATAAATGCACAACCAACATCAATCATGGCCCATGACCAATGGTAAATGTATTAGTAACTCTGTAATATAACACGAGCAAAGTATTTGTAACTCTGTAATATAACACGAGCAAAGTATTTGTAACTCTGTAATATAATAGTTATAGTTTAATTTGCCTTGGGCCTGTCGGAAAACCGCATTGCGCAGCTTTTATAGAAATTCCATATGTTTGACATTTTGACCAAACGATCAAATCACATTTAAATTCAAAAGTAACGTACCGTCAAGTTGAAAGCTGTATTTATAGATCTGGAGATGGTGCGCAGTAAATCATAAGCCTCGTGCATAGAGCTGATGCTCACATTTTTTGCGTTTGACTTTTGCACTTTTCTGCCATTACGATCAGCAATGAAATGTTCGACGTGGCCCTTGAGTGTTTCGATCCTAGTATAAAGTTGATTAAGCAAAAAGCAGTAAAACAAAATTTCGCTGTCCTGGGCACAGACCGGAATGTAATTCGTGTACATGAGAGTCGGTATCTTCATATGACTCCCTAGGATTAGCTCCAATATAATTTGCACAGACAGTATAGCTACGAAGTAGGCCGACCATCGGTAGGCTATGCCCGGGCTATCGGAGCTAAACATGGTATCCTCTCGGTTCAAAATATCGAACAATCTCAAAAGCGACTTTCTTTGCAATAAAGCATTTAGAATTGTAATGGCGTACTCTAATAAAGATGAGACCGCGTAAAAAGTAAAAGACTTAGAAACGAAACACAGTTCGCTGCTTAGAACGATACATGCGACAAACAGGAATACGAGCAACGTGTACAAGTAGCTGAAATAGATTATAACTTTGCGACAATGGAATAAATACAGCCTGTTTATTCCGAGTACGATTTGCAGAAGGCTTAAGTACAAAGGTTTTTTCGATGGTTTTCCTTTACTTTTCGCTTTCCTGCCGTTTATAAACGGAATGGATAATGAAGGTGTCTTCATATTTGCGATGATCAAAGACGCACTATATTACACCAACGACGGTGGTGAAGTCTGGCCACGGTAGTGTTATATTAAATTAACGAAACAATTTTCGTAACGTATTATTAATGTTCTGTTTTCCGGCGGAGGAACTAAATTATGCACTAAGTAATCACTTAAGTTTTCCTTTTGTTGTTTCAATAAATGAAGGTAAGCTTATAGTTTTGGGTCTATTTTCATCAACATTAAATTGAATATTAACACGCACTTAAAGGCAGTCATTTTAGTGTACAAAATGTAGAATTAAATGTATGTAGTAGGTACATTTCCATTTTACACAAGATTACAACACATTTCCAATAAAAAAATTGCGGGAAGGTTTTGTATTATACCGTATCCGTTTCAACTTTTGTGACAATTTTATGGCAATGAAATAAATCTCATTCATTCCATTTATATTTTGGTTGTATTCTACTAATTTAATTAAAATAATGAGGACCTTATTATTTTCTTCGCTAAGGGCGCTTACAGACGAACGGCAATTGTCGACGGTACGCGTCGATGGCACCGCGTCGACGCGGAAGCCTAACCATATTGGTAACTTAACACCTCCATCGTGGGTATCGCAGACACACGATTTTTCGCATACCTGGTATAGATATGCGAAAAATTACGTAATAATCAACCCAAGGCTAACTTCAACCCAAGCCTATAACCCAGACTATAACTGTCACCCAGACAGTAGTCTGGGTTCTTCACAGTTGAAAAATTTAAAACTCTCTCATACATTTTTTCCGATGTATCTAATTCAAAGTGTCAGAGTGGCGTATCTACACTTTTCCGCTCAGTGCTTTAAGCTAAATGAGTGTTCGGTTATCGTAATCCGTCCCGTATAATCCTTGTCCTATTAGGCTTGACTTGGCCGGACATAATCACCCATGTTCCCAGACAGAGTTATGTCGGAACACTTGACGTTTGTTATTTTCAATTTAACTGGTATTAGGCTTGGCGCGCACAAGCGGCTATGCCGCAGCGGCCAGGTCGCGGCAGCCAACGAAAGTATGGTGTGGCCGCTGGTCGTGTTGCGGCCAGGTGCGGGTGGTCTATAATGGCGGTTTCATACTAAGGTATCTATCTCGATGGCCGCCGCGGCCTGGCCGCAAGTGCGCGCCCGGGCTTAGGCTCAATTTACATGCGTCTGCGCGAACGAGTACAGTACTCCCAAATTAATAATGCGCATGGAAATCTTCGCTAATTGTCGTAATCACGAAAACACCCGAATCTATGAACCTTGCATTTTGCATCTTGTTCAAAGGAAATAGAAGAAAAATATCTGTCCGCTGTCGCCTGTTTATTTGTTTGTTTGTTAATTGTTTGTCCTTCCTTCACGACCAAACGAAGCAACCAATTGACTTATTTTTTGTCATCATAAACTTAGTTGAAAGGATAGAGAGTAACATAGGCTACTTTTGGTATTAGGAAAACATCATGATCCCAAAGGAAGCTTGCGCGAATTTCACGCGAGCGAAGCCGCGAGTATAAGCTAGTTATTTATAAACGGTAAACTTCAATTCCCTGATTTATTTTTATTACTAATTTTAAATTCTATGATACGAGTATTATGCTCATAGTATTATTAGTTTCAACGTGTTTGTATTGTTGAAACTTGAAACTAATAATACTATGAGTACAACAACGTTTGTAAATGGTGTTCGTGTACGGAATTTTGAGATTTCCGTCCGGTCAGAATTATAACCCTTTGCGGCATTAAGGTCAAATCTGGCCGCGCATATTTAGTTGAGTTTCCTTTATTTTAATATTTATTGCTTTATTAAAGGTACATTAAGTTCAACAGCGAGTATTTTGAGTCAGGACACGTGTTGCCCGCCCATATGACGTCGGGTAAGCATCCCGAGCAAAACCGTTTGGGTCGAGACATGCACGGATTTTATGGATATTTTTTGTTAAATTTCATTCCTTGTGCCGTAACAATAAGCATCTGAATATTTAGCGTAACTAATATAAGATACGTCCTGTGGTTGAACGAGACGAAGGAACATATTTTGATCAAAACAACATAATATTATATCAGATTCGTCTCGGCACAATATACTATCACAGAAATTACATGCATTAATTTGAACGCCAAATAAAAATCTGTGAAGAATGAACCATATAACGCCAAATACAATTTAGTATTCTTACTATGATTGAAGTATGCCACTGTCATCTTTGGTTACATAAAAAACGTTATTAGACTTGAGAAGCGTATTTTGATATTTAAAAACGTACACATCCAAGATTATGCGCATAAAACATTATATGTTAGAAAGAACATAAATATTTTCAAAAAGAAAAGTGATAATCATAATGTAAATACTAGAAATAAGAACAAGTTAGCAATACCAATGTTCAGAATAGCCAAAATAAGCAAATCCTTTAAAGGCCAATGTATACGCCTATACAATAAAATCCCAGAAAATGTTCAAAATCTACCTTTAAACAAATTTAAAAAAGCAGTTAAAGAACGTTTGTGTGCTAAAGCGTATTATAAAGTCAATGATTTCTTCGAGGACAGCACACCTTGGGAATAGGGTGGCTCCATGCAGGTTACTTTTCTTTTAATTTTGTTACATAGCTGTAAGCCATAACATTGTAATTTTCCTTTTTTTTTTGCAAAAGATGGCCCCGTGCGAGTTTCTTACGCCGATTCTTCTCGGTGGGGTAGTTCCCGAACCGGTGGTAGGCAACGTAGTTTCTTCGTTCGACTTTCAAAAAGTGTATCATGATACCCATTTTGAATAAAAAGATATTTTATTTTATTTTATTTTATTTTATTTATAACATTTTTAACTAGATTAGATCGTAAATCCTTAATACCGTCGAAACCTGGTGATATTTCCCACGAATTTTTATCACTCTATGCTGGTGACGAACATTTTACGATTAGCAGAGACTACTAGAAGGTAATTGAAAGCATTCTGCGTCCATAATGACTGCGCCGAGGCATTAAACACACCCCGCTCTCGCATAAAACCAAACCAAATTTAGTATAACATGATTTACTTCCAAGAAAACGGGAGTTTATTGCAAAGAACACTGCAACTTTATTTTTGTCTTCTATACTTAATGATATTTTATTTTTTTAACTTTATTTTATAGAAAGAAATCTACAGTAAGTACTAAGTATGTTTTATTGAATCTCAAACAGAATGAGTAGTAATAAATAAAATTATGGATTAAAAAAAAAACGCTTAAAAGAAATACAATACATACGGTATATACAAACTTAAAATATTATAAACCTTTAAAAAGAAAAACGTTTCCCATCTGGCAGAGTACCCAGCAAACTAACAGCATTGCCACGTTGGATGGCAATTGCTATCCGCTGTGCCAGGTAGCTCCCGGCTCTGGGGTCTCGGGTGGCTTCAATAATCTTTTTAGATATCTCTCTAAAAAGCTTTTGTGCCCCCGGACCCCATGCGCCTAGGTTTCAACCCCAAACCGTTCAAAAATAAGATATCCGCTAAGGTTCTCATAATATTTGCGCCGCTTTAGTTTCTCTGCTTGGAATAAATTTTTAAAAAGTGATGTTGTGTATTATCCACCACAGAAATCTTTAGATCCCAAAGCTTCTTTACTTCTAAGATTATGCGAAGTAATTATTATTAAATAAATATTTACAAAAAAAAAACGGCCAAGTGCGAGTTGGACTCGCCCATGAAGGGTTCCGCAGCAACAATAAGGCTTATGTTTTATGATATCAAAAGGTTTTTGATGTATTTTTATGTTTCAATTGATTTAATGAAAGTTAATTTATGGTTTACCATTTATGACGTATAAAAAATACTACTTGCTAGATTTCGTTCAAAGTTCAAACCAATTGTCGTTGGTAGTTTTAATAGTAATGTACATCATATATTTTTTCTAGACTTATCATGCCCCTACTTTAGAAATTAGAGGGGGGGGGGGACACACATTTTACCACTTTGGAAGAGTCTCTCTCGCAAACTATTCAGGTTAGAAGAAAATTATATTTGAAACTTCAATATGATTTTTGAAGACCTATTCATAGATACCCCATAGGCATAGGTTAGATGAAAAAAAAATTTTTTTGTTGTTTTAAGGTTTACCATTTATGACGTATAAAAAAAACTACTAGCTAAATTTCGTTCAAACCAATTTTCGTTGGTAGTTTTTATAATAATGTACATCATATATTTTTTTTAGACTTATCATGCCCCTACTTTACAAATTAGAGGGGGGGGGGACACACATTTTACCACTTTGGAAGAGTCTCTCTCGCAAACTATTCAGGTTAGAAAAAAATGATATAAGAAACCTCAATATGATTTTTTAAGATCTAGACATAAATATACCAGACGCATAGGTTAAATGAAAAAAAAAATCGCTCTAGCCGCTTTAGTGTGAAGAAGTAACAAACATACACACTCGCAAACTCACAAACCCACCGTGCCATCTACCAAATTCGTATTTCTAACAACCATTGCAGTTTCCCTTCATTTTTTGCTGAGCGATCTTAAAATTGTGGGCGATCCATCATTTCATTTTCATAACAGCGACTCACAATGTACCATTGTTAACTAAATTATTTCCTAAACACGTTTGGAATATAGTAGAATACAGTTGTTTAAATCATTTATATTGTAATGTTTCGGCCGATAACTTTCAAAAAAATTTCTTTACTTATACATTATACAACTTTCATTTCAAATCTAACCATAGCCTGAAGGTTGTAATCAATCAATTGGAAAGTAATTTTACAATATAGTCTACTAGACCTCTGGCCCTAACGATTCTGTCATTATCGAATTTATTTCACGTGACGAGGCCACAAAGATTTTTATTTACTTACATTTTATTGAATATCTGCTTTATTTTATTTGTTCCTACAAAAGGATGACATATGTTTTTTTTCATCAAAATAAAGTATACTCTTTGTTTGACACTGAAGGCAGTGACCAGCTTGCTATCATCTGACAAGTTGCAATACTTTTAGGAAAACACTTACTTAGACTATAATAAACTTACACTATAATAAGCTATTTTACAAGAAACTTTGAACAAGTAGCAGGCGTGTTCAAAGTTTCTTGTAAAATAGCTTTACGCAACGGATTTTGATAACTTTTTCAGTATTAGACAGACCATTTATCGAGAAAGGCTATATGCTATATTTTATCACGCTAAGACTAATAGGAGCGAAGAAATAGAGGAAAATGTGGAAAAAACGGGGAAAATTATTTGAAAGGGCTAACTTGAACGCACTAATCTCAGGAACTACTGGTCTGATTTTAAAAATTCTTTCAGTGTTAGATAGCCCATCTATTGAGGAAGGCTATAGACTATATTTTATCACGCGAAGACTAATAGGAGAATGTGGAAAAAACGGGGCAAAATTATTTGAAAGGGCTTATCTCGCGAACTACTGGCGCAATTTTTATATTATTTGGCACAGATAAGAAGTAGACCACGTGAAGGATCATATGCTATCGATTTGTATCATTTTTTCAATAGCTATAATATATTTTATACACGTGCGACGCCGGGGCGGGTCGCTAGTTCTGCAATAAAAAATGCTACGAACATTTATCAAGAAGTATCAATAATTTCAATGACTATTTCTACGCTCCTTTATTTATTAATCCTAAACGATACAATATCACAAGACTGAAAATAAACGAGGAACCAAAATTGAAAGTAACGGTCTTATAAATAGATAACAGAAAACTCCGTCCTATCGAGGTTAAATTAGGACCCATTATCTTCAGGTCTCACGATAAAGTTTCGCAGGAAAATAAAAGGACCCGTTGAACTTTTCACCCGTTTGCTTCGTTATTGGGTGAATTATTTTTAACAAATCAATAAAACCGCCTGCCAAGTAAAAATATTTGATAAAAAGTCCGCTACCTCACCCAGGAGCTTTCCCATTTTCTTCGCCAATGCACGCTCGCCCCGGCACCTCTATAAGGCGAGCTCCTGTCACTGCCGTCCTAACGCGGACGGGCCCAATCCCCAACTCCTCAAGTTTGAGCTGTTGTTGAGCCCGTCTCCCCTTTAGCCGCTGCCTCCGGACGCAGTTTCACAACAACAGCCGAGGAGCTGGGGAGAACCAACTTTGCCCCCTTTTTCTTTTGGGACACAGGGGACATCGGAGCATCTTGTGCCTTATTCTTCTTCGGCGCCCTACGCCTAACAACCTCGATACATTCTTCGTCGGGCACCGAGGAAAGAGCAGGTGCTGCAACCTCCACCGACTTCTCCACCACCTCAGGCGCTTGGGTCCCGTCTGAGGCGATCCGACAAATTAAACGCATGATCGTTTATTGTATTGATTGATGTGAATGACATGCAAATTACGTGCTGTACATTGATTGACAAGTTTTTCAATTTTTCGTCCTGCAATATGTGCATGACATGCACGCATGTTCGTTTCGCGATCGGCATGTCATGCAAGAATTAATACTGTCACGTAAATGCATGTCATGCTGAATAACCGTCTAGGCCGCGCTTTAGGCAGCACAGTACCTCCAATTTGAGGCTTTTACGTAACGAAACAGTTTTCATATTATGTGGAAGTAAACCGACGTCGTGTATCATCATATCAGTTGATATATGACGACATAAGTCAAACCAAATGGCCCGAATCGATGAATGGGTAATAAAATAATATTAACTTAACTTGTTACTTGTTACTGACGTTTCTGACTTTAATCTATTTTGTACGTTAACATTATAAAATATGTCTAATCAGCGGTTCTTATTTTTAATGATGAAGAATAACTTTAAATAATAACAAGGCCTATTAAATAAAAGAGATTTTAAAGATTTTTTAGGTTATCGAGAGTGTTACACATAATAAATTGTTTTGGCTGCTTTCCATCGCAACGTGGTCAAAACTCACAGGTTATAATAATATTATAACAAAATAGAATTTTATTGTTTAATCATTTGCAATTATAGCATGTTTTTAACTTAAAAAGTTTTTAATTTGATCATAATGTTTTTGAAGTCATTGCTTATGTTATGAACATATCGAACTGTATAACAATAATAAGGTATGTTATGCAGATGCTGATATAGTTCAGGGGCATTCTTTGATTTCATGTTCATGTCAATCTTGATAGCCCGTTGCAAGGTCAAATATTGTGCTTCGTTCGAGTTCCATCTAAGGTTGAGTTACGGTTGGAACGTTAGCGTGATACTGAAATTTGTTCAGACGCAGTGGAACCAAACCGTAACTGAACCACAACCAAAGCAAATGTGAACCTGAATTGAAACGTTTAAAAATAACGCGATTGCTCTGCTGAACATTATGTGTTACACTTAACGAAAAAAACTATCACACCTATTGATTTGTGCATCTGGAGGCACGGGAGTGCCCCCACCAAGATGAGCCAAGCGAAGCGCGCAAGGGCACTACCTACCTTTTCTCGAAACGTTTCGTCGTAATTTTGAACCCTCGTAACTTTGGTTTGGAAAATGCCAGATAGTTGAAAATTTTAAGATATTATCCTGAATATTCAAATTTTGTTTGTATATTTTCCTAAATGCGTATTGGCTATTGCGGATAGCACTTACAAGAATTTCACTCGAATATATTATTCCATGCCAGTTCAAAATTGCATTTACTTTATTCACGCATCCAAGAGACAGATAGATAGATAGACAGATAGACAGATAGACAGACAGACAGACAGACAGACAGACAGACAGACAGACAGACAGGCAGACGGACAGCGGACAGACAATGAAGTCTAGTAATAGGGTTCCGTTTTTACCCTCTGGGTACGGAAACCTAAAAAAAAGAACTAAAAGAAAAACAACATAAACCAACTTACAAAAAGAAATGAAATCCCACCAAAAATATTTTCATGTAAAAATGTTGCCAAGATAATAACATATTATAGTTCGTGATGTCAAAAAGTAGTGAGATCTCATGTAGAGCCAAGTTTCTAACCTTATATCATAGATAATACATATATTATAATATATATACTGACTTATATACTCAGCCCTAAATCTAAAAACCTTGATTGTACACTTAAGTCGCGGCACAATACTTGATATAATGTGTCAGCCGCACGAGAAGTACCTTAAAACTCTACACATTCGTCAAAATGGGTGGCTTGGCCATTTTGTTATTCATCATTCTATGGGGTTTGAACTTAGTACTATATTATTTTTCTGTTGTACTTAATAACATTTATATTAACCGTAACAAATAAAAAATGGCCAGGCCACCTATTTTGACTAATGTGTAAAGTTTTTCGATTCTTCTCGTGCTGCTGACACATTACATCAAGTATTTTGCAGCGTATTACGTGTAAAATTAAAGTTTTTAGATTTAGGGCTGAGTATATTATAAAGTTAGAAACTACGCTCTACATGAGATCTCACTACTTTTTGACACCACGAACTATATGTTATAATCTTGGCAACATTTTTACATGAAAATGTTTTTGGTGGGATAGTAATTTTTGTTTATATTATGTAGATAACAATAAAGTTATCATCAGTTAGTCAAGGTGTGACGACGCGAGTACTCACAAAGCTCGGCTTTTAGCTAGTTGTAAATTAATGTTGCTACAAATAAACAGTTGCTGATGTCTTATATTCAATTAATAATAATTATTTATTACAATATCATGTAACCTAATTTAATACAATAAAATAAAAGGTGATTAATAATGATGATTTCACCACAGAGAACATTTTAAAAGTCATTAACAATGATTACCAGTAAAAACATTCCAATATATATTGCTGTTAATTTGATAGCAATTAACTCAGTGTGCAAAGCCCGAAATAATTAACAGACAAATTTTATTAATTTAATGAGTTTTTTCGTTTCAGTTCAACTGTATTTCATTAACGTATACTGTAAACCTATAAACTGCGTAATCCATTTGTTACGCTCGATTTAACATTTTTAATGAATGTAACCTTAACCTTTTTAAATAATGGAATGAATGTCAAAATATTCTTCATCATCATCAGCCTATTACCTACTGTCAACTGCTGGATGTAGGCCTCCCCCAATGAGCGCCAACCATCCGAATCTTGGGCAGTCAACATATTATTATGTGTAAGTTAACAATCAATCAAAAAATCTTCATAAAAATGTATCTTTTCTAAGCGGGCCCTTAGACGATCAATTTTACTGTGCGATATTCTGCAATATTATTGACCGTCTTGGTCAATATTGAAAACGCCCGCCTTTCAATCTTATTATCAAATAAGTTATTCAATAAAAGGGGTGTACAGACGTGCGAGTAAGCACGCGGACTCATGGCTCGACGATCTTAATCGCCTGTGTGTCAGCAAAGAGCCACGAGCCGCGAGTCGCGAGCCGCGAGCCTGGGGGCATGGTAATCCAGTGTGAGCGATTCTCGTGTGTCACCGACGCGAGCCGAGTAAGTTCGCGAACTTAAAACCCGCATGCTTTCAGTTCGTACGTCTATTAGGCTTTTTAAATATTAATCAAAATTATTGTAGCTCTAGGGGCTCCTTACGCTCGCGTGCATAAGCTAACAGATTTTACAGCAAGCTTACGCAACAACCAATAAACGCTTGTCGTACCTATCGTTGATCAAAAACAAAGTGGTAAGGTTCTTCTTCTTCTTTCTTTTTTAAAAACATGTATTGTCTTCGTGGCAAGTTCAAAGTTCTTGGTAAGGTACTAAGTTAAAAAACATGCATTATCTTCCTGCAGTTTTAAATTCTTGTAAGTGTCATTTAATTGACGTCCCAATTTGTTAAAGATGTGAAGATGTTACCGTTAGAATGCAGAATATTTTAACGTACACATTACCTAGGTAATCTTCAGATTTTCTAATATCGTGCGTTAAAGTGTGAAATTTTTAAATAACTAAGATTTTATTCGCACTTGCTTAGTTGTTTGCATTGTTTTACTTCGTAAAAGTTCTAAAAACTTTGAGTTAAGCTTGTTAACTTAAAACTGTTGTTGTTTTGATTAATTTTTTCTAGTTGATACGATCTGTTGGGTACATTTTATTAGTAGAGTAACATTTCACTTAAAATTTAATAATTTTTTCCTTTGTATAAACAAAGGAAGAAATTATTAAATTTCTTTTTGGACATAAGTCAAAAAAATATATTAATTAATTCTCTACAGCTAAATAACATGATCTATTCAAACAAGAACCTGAAATTTAATGAGAATAGAATAAACTTTTTGCACTTTAAGTGACTTACCCAGATACTCTGCAGAATTCCGCGTTAATCTGCATTCTAACAGCTGGTTTACGTAAATTAACGGTAATTTATTTTCAAAGACAAAACAATTTTCTTTCTTTTATTGTAGTCAAAATACCCACTTCCTAAAAGGGTTCCACTACAAAAAAGTTTGAGAATCGCTGGTCTATGGTACCACTCACCAGTAATTTTAATCACTAACCATATTATTGTTACTCACCATTACGCTAACCGCAAAAACGACCCAAACACAATATCGAAGATATTGATTTATAGCCAACAAAATTAATTACAATGCAAAGTTCGGTAAACATTCGTAAATCAAGTAAACGTCAGTCGGGCTGAAATTGAAACTTGGCAGACAGTAAATAAGCATTAAGGATTGACTTTTAATAAGTTAATATTTTTGAGTTTACTTTGAGCGAGCTGTGCATCTGCCCATCTGTCAGTCTGTTACTTCTTCACGTCCAAACTACTGAACCGATTTTGCCGAAATTTGGTATGGAGATACTCAGAATCCCGGGAAAGGACAAAGGATACTCCTATCCTGGAAAAGTGTACGGTTCCCGCGCGATAAACGAATTTTGGCGCAACGGAGTTGTGGGCGTCATCTAGTTCAAAATATAATACAGTTTTCAGAGAGTCTTGGTCTCATCTAAAATCAATATATTATACAGGGTGCAATTAAACCTTCCTGCCAAATTTTGATATATTGATTCTAGTTAAAAATGGGGATTGTCCATTTTTTTTTAATTTTGCTCATTACAAAAACATTTCGAAGAATAAGGTCAGTGATCGTTTTTCTGTATATAAACGAAAAAAATACCCAATAGTTACTTATACTTTGAACAAATATGTTTAACTTTAGTTTGACCTTCAATGGCGTTAAATTAGCAATAAATTCGACCAAAATTACGTTTCGAACTTTTGGTAAGCTTCTCGTATCAGCTTTCACATAATGAGAACTTGCATTTGACGAACCAGCCATTATAAATAAGATTGAAAGGAAATTAGAACATACTGCAGAGGTCAATTGGCCGCCGATGATGACGTCAGAGTGAACCTTAAAAAATTTATTGAGAAGAAACTAGCCAATGAATTTCATAATTATTTAAGTTATATTCTTAAAATACCCTATTTTAACGAAAAAAAATATAAAAAGTACATGTGATTATTTTTGACAATGCCCATTAAAATACAAATTGTATTTTTTCTTTTATAATCACTCAGTACCAAAATGTTGAGAAAAAGCTACCGAAAGTTATCCTAAAAAACACTACAGGTAATGGACACGATGCGTCGGCCGCGCATGACGTGCCCCCGCGCGCGCGCCTCCTCCCGCGTCACCCCCGATCATTCCCCCGCGCCGCTAGTAACCGTTCTGCAACGATTGTAAATGGGATAAAATATTAAGTATGTCGTAAAAAATCACACCCAATTTTTGTTGGTTAAATGGACTCTCCTAATGATAACTAAGCCCTGGAAAAAATTTGGCAGGAAGGTTTAATTGCACCCTGTATAGTATACTATATTACTTTATTCTTTTATAAACTTCATCAAAATTAAACTATCAAACGTATAGTCGAATAACGACGTAGAAACTATGGTTTTATGATAACAAAACAGCTAGTTATAAATATCGGTCCCTTAATTAGTATATTGCACGAGACTTAAGCCTAATTTTGACGTTTTATTTCACCTTGATTGTTATAGCAAGACATGGGTCGTTTTCCAAAATGACATTTTTCTATCACACCAAAATTTACAAAAAAAATATTATAAACTTGTTCATAAGTATACTGCAAAGGTATTACTGAAATACAAAGAAAGAAACCAATGAAAGCCTTCGAAATTAAAATAAAAGAAACCTCGCAAAACGAAACTCTGCGAAGAATATTATTAAGACCTGATTCGTCATGCAAAATTAATAAAATTTATTAGGGTTGATTTAATTTGACGCACTTAAAAAGACGCATTAAAATGCTTCATCAATTTATAACATTTTTACAACTTCAATAGGTATTTTCTTAAAGTACCCATTATAACTTTAAAGAGTCCTCTTTAATCTTGTTGAGTTGTGAGCAAGTTATAATGGTTTTTTAGTCTTTGTGAAAAAATGTTTGATAGTCCGATAACAGCCTTTACTTTTAGTAATGTGATACGAAGTTTGTAGTAGAATAATTAATTTGTACGCTTTAAATTAAGACTCACTGTTTATACAGCTATTAATGTTATTTTTAATTGATACGTTGAAATATTATGTCGAGCCACTTTTAGATTTTTTTATGAGTATTAGGTAGAGAATTAAGTTTACAAAGTGTTTAAAGTATTATGCTTAGGACAAACCTACGCGACCAAAGCGACTGCGAAGCGGTAGCGTCTATCGCGCGGCGGACGCTGCCCATGTAATCTTATGGCGCCCGCCCCCGCCCCGTGCACACCTACGCGACCGCGACGCGAAATGTTCGCGTAAACGTAGTGATTATATTCTCTTTGGTTCGCGTCAGCAAAGCGAAACATGCGCGTCAAGTTGTCAGACGCGTGTTTTGAAGTGTACATAACTAGACTTATTTTTTAAAACCTTTCTTATATTATTTTGTACAACACTTTTTAATTTATGATTTTTTGATTTGTTTACGTTTTGATAGATTGTGTCATGATATTAAGGCACCTACCACATGTGCATGCTTGAACACAGTTTTGCTAGCGCATGCTTCTCGCATGAAAAGATGTAAGACTGACTTATCTACCACATGCATGCGCAAGCCACATTCTTGCCGAGATCGTCGGCGTATAGCAATGTTTCTCAATGAAGAACTATTTCTTCTGCTTTAATTTTTCCAGTGTTTGCTAGTGACAAAATTGATAATGCATAAATAAAATATTTTTTATCATATTATGCGTATTTTTTTTTATTCCTGTCAGAATAATTTTTCGATTTGATCTTCCACAGAGCGAGCAGAGATTTTTATAATTCAATGAATTCAGTTGCAAACTGACGTTTATAATATGTACGTAAATCTGCCATTTTATAGCAGCGTGCGCGCATTTTAACACCATATTTTGACTGACAAAGAGCGGCTTGAACACTGATCTTCCAACCACACGCGCAGACAAGTCTACACGAAGGCATGCCTGAATTTCAAGCAAGTTTAAAAAACAACAAGACAAACTTTGGGGCTTGCGCGTACTACAGTTTTACCAACTATACGCACAATGTTCAGTGTTCAAGCCGGCATGCGCAAGCAAATCTGTAGTCAAGCATGCACGTGTGGTAGGCGCCTAAATTAATTCAACTTGACCATTGTGGACGTGTTTTATTCCTCTGCACCTTCCAAATCAAAAGCAAGCTTAGCATCTCGCAACCCTCATGTCCGTCCGTCCGACGCATTGGACTCTGATATTAAGTATGAGGATGTCATTACCACAACAGTTAGCATACACCAGATAAAGTCTTCAGTGACTGTTCATTAACAAATGAAGTTTGACGGTTCGCGCCGTAGTCGCGCAGGTGTGCACGGCCAGTTTCGCGTTGCAGACGCTCCCGTATCGAGTACCGCGTCCCCTGTCACTGACGCGTAGGTTTGTTCTAAGCTTTATGTTTTTGAAATTAAGATATCAATAACTTAAAGGTCATGCCTAATCTTATATCTTTAAACGAGCAATTCTCGTATATATAACTAGCTGTTCCGCGCGGCTTCGCCCGCGTAATTTAGGAATTTCACGCAACCGTACATTTTTCCGCCAAAAATTGCCTATATCCCTTCTTCATGGTCTATTCTTCGTGTTTGCCAAGTAAAAATTGATCCAGTAATTCTTAAGATAATAAGCAATTATATATAATTTACCCCGTTTTTCCACATTTTCCTCTATTTCTTCGCTCCTATTAGTCTTAGCGTGATAAAATATAACCTACAGTCTTTCTCGATAAATGGACTATCTAAAACTGAAAGAATTTTTCAAATCAGACCAGTAGTTCCTGAGATTAGCGCTTTCAAATAAGCCCTTTCATATAATTTCTCCCGTTTTTTCCACATTTTCCTCTATTTCTTCGCTCGTATTAGTCGTTACGTGATAAAATATATCCTATAGCCTTCCTCGATAAATGGGCTATCTAACACTGAAAGATTTTTCCTGAGATTAGCGCGTTCAAACAAACAAACAAACTAACAAACTCTGTAGAATTATAATATTAGTATAGATATAGTATAGATTGGAATCTCGGAATCGGCTCAAACGAATTTCGTGAAATTTAGTATATAAGGGATTTCGGGAGCGATAAATCGATCTAGCTAGGAATCATTTTTAGAAAATGTCTTTTTATTCGTGTTTTATCGATCATCGATAAACTGATAAATATGACTCTTCCTGACATCTATTGGCGAATAATAATACTATTTTGTGAGCAACTAATTACTTTAACGACACAACAACAGCTAATGCTATTCCAGCAGATGGCGTTGTTAAGTAACACGAAGTCAATAAGTGTTTGCTATACCGAGCAAAGCTCGGTCATCCAGGTACTAATTATTAATTATGAAAAACCACAGGCTATAAAACCCTCAACACACTAATAATAAAATCCGCCAAGTCTGTAGTACTACGAAAGAATAATATTCGTCTGGTAAGTTGATAACTTGAAGGTAATGTTAGTTATGTAACTACAAACTCTTATTAGCCTCAAGCGTATATTTGTCTAAATTAAAGAGATTTATAACTTCCTAAGTTCCAAGAAAGCATTACTTAGTGCGTGATGGCTACGACAGTAGTAAAGTAGTATACAGACTAATCTCACTACATTTGTGACGTATCCAGAGAATTCTTGAGCCAATTAAGCGTCATCAAAGTAAGTAGATCACGTACTATATCAATTTGTTGGAACGTGACAGAGGTGGCAAACCCGTAGCTCTGCAAATTAAGCTTTGCTTTAGCGTTAATGATCTTTCAAATTATCCAATGAAATGCGACATTTGAAAGGTAGAAAATTGTTAATATGAATATCAGGCTAACACCAGACAGACATCAAATAGAAATTAATAAAATTAATAGTCTAGAAATTACTTACTATTATAGACTTATCTCTCAATATATTTTTCTTCAATATGGCGCAGTTAAAGTTCCTATTTATTATTTTAATCACGAGCCAAAACAGCCACAACAACAATGTATCGTAAATCTAGTGATATTAAGAAACGTTGTATGATTAAACGATTCTAAAAATAAAGTTTTAGAATTTCAAATTTGACTAAGAGATTAACTAAGATTAACGTAAAACTAAAGCGTTTCTCAATTCAAACCTGTGGTGTAACTTTCTAAAACAATTTAACTTACAATAACTCGTTAACTTTAAATTGAAGTATGAATTATCTATACAATACTACCTTTTTTTATATACTCCCTAACATGATCAGGGCTGTTTTTTTATCTTTTATGTATATCTTTTTCATTTTTATCTTTTTCTTTTCTTTTTTTATGTAATTTTTCTTTTACTACTTTCTTATAAGGCTATTATATCGCATTGTCGTTTTACAATATTATTTTGTTTTCTTATTTTACATTCTTAGGCCTCATCCCCACTCGCGCGCGAACCGCGCGCGACGCCGCGGAATTTCCGCGAAACGTGAGGGTGGATCCGGTTCGCATATTTTTCGCACTTCACGGCTGGTTCCCCGACCGCATCCCCACTCGCGCACGAACCGTGCGCGACGCCGCGGCGCCGCGAAATTCCTGCGAAGCATGAGTGAGAGATCCGATTCGCATATGTTGCGCACTTTGCGGCCCGTTCCCCGATTGTTGTCGGTTTTCTGTCCCGCGACAAACAGATTTTTTTTTAAATATTTATTTTAATAAGGGCTTTTGCCATACAAGACATGCCAGCATTGTTTAGTGAACAGAATATAATTAATCCTACTTTATACTTTATTACTTTATACTTTATTACTTTATAATATCATAAAGGCGAAAGTTTGTTTGGATGTATGGATGTTTGTTACTCTTTCACGCAAAAACTACTAAATGTATCGTAATGAAACTTTACAATAATATAGCTTATACATCAGAATAACACATAGGCTACAATTTTAACTGACTTTCAAAATGGGGTAGGTGTTATGTTCGTTTTTTATATTCAACGATTACTCCGCCGTTTGTGAACCGATTTTCAAATTTTTTCTTTTGGTGTGTGATCCCAATTTGGTACTATACTCACAAAAATGGTGATCTGATGCTGGGAGCCATGACTAATCGAGAGAACTCCTTAAAATTTATATGGAAACATGTCACATATCACGAAACTTCGGTTTCGTGGGAAGTAGTCTAAGCATATGCAATCAACAAGTAAGATTTTGCACCAAGGTATACCATGATTAGATTGGGAAGGTGCTGAGAGAACTCCTTTGCATTGCTTTAAGAACGGAAAGCATATACTACTTTGCAAATTACATTCATCATCACTACCATATTATACCTTATAAAGTTATATGCATCCCATGATTATGAGCCTATTATGACCCATTGGTACTATTCATAGTTATTTAGATCAAGATTCGATTTTGTCAAGCGATTTAAAAAATATTTATTTGTTTGATTGACCACGTTAATCATAGGAACTATTGGTCCGATAAAAAAATATTTTAGTGTTAGATAGCTCATTTATCAAAGAAGGCTATAATAGGCTATTTTATCACGTAAACTAATAGGACCGAAGAAACAGAGGAAATGTGGTTAAAACGGAAAATTATTAGCAAGGGTTTATCTCAAGAACTACTAAAGCAATTTTGTATGTTATTTGGCACAGATATAGAGTAGACTACGTGAAGAGAGATAAGCTATTTTGTTGCGAAAAAATGTACGATTTCCGTAAAATTCCTAATAATTTACGCGAGCGAAGCCGCGTGGGACGTCTAGTTTATAATATAAAGTAAGATAAATTTGGCTCAAGGGCGCAAACTATAGTGCGTCAAGAAAGTGAAGAAATTAAAAAGTGGCAACATTGCGAACATGTCGCGAACTTTGCGAGTGTGGATCAGTAAATTTGGCAGAAAGCGCGATCCGCGCCGCGGCGCGCTGTTGCGCGCGAGTGTGGATCGGCAGTTACATTTTACTTGTTCATCATTATGTCAATACATTATATAATATTTATTACACAAGTAATTCGTCAGTCTCAATCAGATCTTGTTTTAGTGTATGGGAGCCCCCTAGGAGAAATATAAGTATTTATATTGAAGAAAACACACGCGTTAGTTGTTGCAACCAAGAGAAGAACAATTTATTCAATGTCATTACGACCATAGATACATGGAACACAGATAATACAGAACCGATTCACAGACAATTATCAGTAATGTGTGTAACACACTTTAAGTAGTGTAAAGTAACTAAAATTAAAGAATATTTTGATATTATTTCAACATCTCCACTTATCAAAATAATCTAATTACTATAAAACACATACTTATACAACAAAAATAGTATGCATATACACACACTGGCAAAATTAGCGGAACATAGGTAAAAAGGGCCAAAACTTGAATTCAAGTGGGTCGGGCTGTCTGAAAGCCTTTTTTATAGCTTCTAAGCTCATTCAAGAAATAAAATATTGAACAAAACTGGCAAGTTGACAGGTTTTTATACCAATTATGCCCTAATAAGTGTTTTTCGATTATTGACGTTGTAAGTGTTCCTGATAAGAATGGCGTTTTAGCGGGGTGCAAGGTGTGCTCAGCTCATTTGATTGTTTGGTTTTTAGAAGAACACATTGCTTAGATACAAAATTAGTGATTTCCCAGCATCTGCAACAGCTAGAGCTGTAACCACGATAGAGAAAGGTCACACCTACCGTTCGGTCAGTCAGGCCTTAGGTGTGTCGGCTTCCGTGGTTCATCGTAACTTTCAACGCTTCAGAGAGACTGGATCTTACGTTCGGAGACGAGAACAAGGCAGATATCGGGTGACAATGGTTCAGGATGACCATTTTGTAAGGAAACAAAACTTAAGAAATCGACCTCAAACTGCTATGCAGACACGAAACCTGTCGGAACAGGTCCAAGATGAATGTGTAAGTGATTGTACAGTAAGAAGAAGACTCAAAGAAGTTAAATTAAACTCAAAAGTGCCAGCAAGGGCACCAAAACTTGAGACAGGACACCGAAGAGCCAGGCTAAGATTTGCGCGTGAACATCAAAATTAGACAAGTAAGTGAAATCTTGTGCTGTACAGTGATGGGAGCAAATTCTGTGTACATTGTATTGACAGGCGATAAAAAATGTGGATAAATCATAAGGAAAGCTACAGGCCATCAAACTTACCGGAAACAGTGGCCTATGATGCAGGCTTCGTAATGGTTTGGAGTTGCATATGATTTGGAGCCCGCATGGAGCTGATGATTATAGATGATGGTACTTTGACAGTACAGGGCTATAACATCGACATCCTGGAACTGCATGGTGTGCCTTTTACACGGTTTTAGGTAGTAATTTCAATTTTATGTGCGTTCATAGAGTAAGAAAATCGGGCATTATTACCTAAACGATGCTGGCGTAGCCCAGGTGGAGAGGCCAGCGTGGTCTACGGATGTGGATCCGATTAAAGACGTGTGGCACATCAATAGGTGAACGGTACGAGTTAAAATTCCAGCTCCAAAATGTGTCCAGGAGCTCGAGTGGCGCTACTGGAGGAGTAGGAGAATATCCCACAGGAAATGATTGACAATTAAAATGCAAGCATGGAATGGCGTATCCAGGCCCTCTTGAGATCCATAGAAGGCATTACACGCTTTTAACATGGCATTTCTTTAATAAAAATGGAGAATTTATCTTAAAAACTTACTACTGAAATTTCAAAGATTTTCTTAATTTTTTGATTTTTGCTGATTTTTTTCTATTTTTCACGTTTTTATGCCCTAAATTTATATAAAATTTATTTTTTAATAATCAATTAGTAAATAAATAAATAAATATATAAAAATCAGTGAACAATTTTAAAAAAACTTAAAATTTTGTTATGTTCCTCTAATTTTGCCGGTGTGTTTATTTAGGTAGGTATTTATTTTATTATCAATTATTAAATTACTAATACTATTAAATATTTTGTGAATAGTGCCTGCGTGTAGCCATTATTGATATAGACTATAGAGCAAAAAATGCCAAAAAAAAAAACAAGTTTTTTGTTTGGGTGCCCACCTTAATATTTGATTTATTTTGTTTTTAGTATTTGTTGTTATAGCCTATGATATCTTAATATATATATTTCTTGTGAGCGTGTGTATGTGACTGAACTCCTCCTAAACGACTGGACCAATTTTGATGAAATTTTTTGTGTGTGTTCGTGGAGATTCGAGAATGGTTTAGATTTACAGTTTGGTCTACTGGAAAATGTTTTTTCAATTAATTTCTTATTTATAAGGAGTTGTTGATTTTGGAATGTTTTACATTAGATCCGGCGGACGGCGCTCTCATCGCATTCAATATTATTCTATTTCAATTTTAGTTTGTCCTGACAGATGGTGCTACGATTAATTTGAAAAAAATTTTGTTATTCAATTCATGTGCTGATTAAAATATTAAATAAATAACACATAGGCTACAATTTTAACCGACTTTCAAAATGGGGGAGGTGTTATGTTCGTTTTCTTATATTCAACGATTACTCCGCCGTTTGTTAACCGATTTTCAAAATTTTTCTTTTGGTATATAGGGTATCATCCCAATTTGGTATTATATTCAGAAAAGTGGTGATCTGATGAAGGATCCATAAGTAATCGAGGGAACTCCTCAAAACTTATAGGGAAACATATGGTGACTTCGGTTTTGTGAGAAGTATTCTAAGCATATGCTACCAACAAGTAAGATTTTGCACCGAGATATACCTGGTATACCGTGGTTCGGAAGGTGCTGAGAGAATTCCTGATTCTTTATAGATACAAGTTTGGGAGTTTCGGCGTTGTTTTAAGAACAGAAAGCATATGCTACTATGCAAATTACATTCTTCATCATCATCATCATCATCATCACTACCATATTATACCATTTCATAGTCTTTTAGATCGAGACTCGAGTTTGTCAAGCGATAATTAAAAAAAATCTATATCTACCTAATATTATAAGCCTGAAGAGTATGTTTGCTTGAACGCGTCAATCTCAGAAACTACAGGTCCGATTTAAAAACTTATCTCAGTGTTAGATAGATCATTTATCGAGTAAGACTCATCATTTATCAAGAAGGTTATATTATATTATTACTCTAAGACTAATACGACAGAAGAAACTCAGGAAAATGTGGGAAAAACGGGGGATATATTTTTTATGGGAAAATGTACCTACGGATTCTGTAAAATTTCTAATTTACGCGGGCGAAGCCGCGCGGGACATCTAGTTCTATTATAAAAAGGTAGATATCGCACTAGCGCGTACAGTCTGACACGGCCAAATGAAGGTAAGTCCCTTCTTTTGAATTAGTTGCATGTTGGCAGCGAGTGAGCGACGAGGTGTCACGTTAGAATATCATTGTGTCACGTTTTTGACTTAAAATGCCAAGCTGCGTTTTTAGGAAATGCAAAAATTATAGTTATAAGGTAAAAAAGCATGAAAAAGTTACGTACCACAAGTAAGTACATGAAAACAACTAGTAATTAATTTTAATTTGGATATTTTCCAACATTATCGACAAATTATTTAATGCAAAAATTAAACTAAAAAAGGATAGAAAATACGGACGACAACTGCAGCGTGATAAGGACAGATAATCGTGTGACTCGCGCATGCGTGCCGATGTGCAACTCAAAGTATATAGCAATCCTTTTCTATATCATTTGTAACGTATTATCTGTCGCATTCATTTTTGTAATTTATAGATATACCAGAGGTAGGTATTTATATGTCGTACAGGAACAAATTCTGAGGACCGCTTTGTATGAGCATACGCCATCTTTAATAAAACATCATTGGTTATAGCGGCAAGAGTAATACATAATCCGTGAAAATTTCAACTCTCTACCTATCACCGTTCTTGAGATACAGCCTGGAGACAGACAGACGGACAGATAGACATCAAAGTCTTTGGGTACGGAACCTTAAAAACCGATAATCCATAGTACCTAGAATGGCAGGAAATAATGAAAGAACTCAGGACAGGAGATTAGCAATAAATTATCTGTCCTCGATCGAAATCTCCCAATCGAAGCAAACGACCTCAAATAAGGGTGACAGATAAGAAAGTTCGTGATGCGTAAAATAAATCGTCAGAGTATTATCATCGAGATTGGAATGGCATTATGACGCGAAATGAGACTGCCACAGCGAAATGAGAAAGTCCTTTGTAATTCCAATGGGGGTATATTGCATCGATATTGTTTATTATATTGAACACAATGGAAAAGGGTGTGCGGGCAAAGTAACTAGGTTTAGGGCCTGTTTCACGACTTTCTGATGAAGTGCCTAATAGGCTATCCACAACTTTTTAGACAGATTCTCCATACTTGATCTGTCAAGTTATTTGTTGGATAGCCTTATCAGGAAGTGACGAAACAGGCCCTTAGGGTTCATCTCACTTAAAAATATTTTTTTTGTCTTCGATTTTTGATACTTTGATTTAAACGTGATCGAACGTGACATTTCTGAGACAAATAGAGCGTCTCAAAGATGAAAATTATGTTCATTGATTAAATGATATTATGTTAATTTCGAGTTAAGTATCATAAGTCAAAAACTATCCTATCGTAAGTCAGAAATAAGGAAAAATGTAGCACATATTTCATATGCTGCGCTGAGCTAACAGAAACGTATGCATCAGCGCAGTGTCGCTTTCCAGTCCCAGAGGTAATGACAGCACGACGCGACGCATTGATTGAACACTTTTGTTTCCGACAGTACGTAGAGTTGATGTCACTGTAAAATGTATAGCTCTCAAAGTACTGCTTCCAATAAACAAAATGGTGCATTGTCAGTTGATAATAATTTTATTTTTTAAAACTAACTAAACTAAAAATATACATGAATATAATAATGGTAAAATGTCTCTTTTTGTCAGTCACCTCTGCACGCTCACCGCTAAACCCATTTGGAATTTGGATTGATAATTCTTGCGGAGCTACCTCGAGTTTATTCAGGAAATAAGACAGTTTTTACAACTGAAAAAAGTATAGTTTTTGCGCTTAAAACGAATTCCAATGCAATGAAAGTTAGTATAAGACGTAATATATTTATCAAGATTTTTTCTCGTCGTGTGAAATATATTTTATTTGTTGTTTTATGAAACAGAAAAATAATGTTACATTATTTTGTTGTTCGAAAAAGCAATTAAGTACAGCGTCTCCGGTTTTATGTGAACCGCAAAGCAATTGACTTCCTGACATTATTTACAGTAAATTACGAAAACCAACACAGAAATTTGAGAGTCAATTTCGGAGTGGTTTGTTATTAAAATATGTGTTTTATTAGCTTTGCTTTTTAAAGTACTATGATATGTAGCTTGCAATTACCCTACACTAAAATTCTTTTTTCACGCAAAAACCTTACATTTTTCGATACAAAACTATCAGTTCTGCGGTTAAAGCGTATAGAGAAGGCAGACAGACACATTTTCGAATTTACAATATTGTTATAGATAGAGTTGGAAGTCAATAAATCAGATCATCTACTTAGCTTTTTCTAACTAATAGTCCAGTAACAACTTATTCTATAACGGTTTATAATGAACGGGCTAATGAAAAGGCAAATAATGAACGTATCATGTATGAAGTTAGTGTAATTCACGTAACATAGCACGTAAAAGTTGAATGTACGTGAAAATGAAACGGACTGTTCAATTTAGCGGCGTATTTAATAAGTTTAATTGGACTGGCTCCTAAATTAATTACAACCTTTAGAATTTAGACGGTTACTCTACAATTTATTACAACATAATTGAAAATTTTAGTAAATAAAAAATTAAAGTTACCACTAAGGTTCTACGAGATAACTAAAACGTTTATGGTAAACCCCACCCGATTTTTATTATTGTAGCTTTATTCAAACACTAGATAATGTCCTAGTTGCACCTAAATTGATTTATTGCGCGGGAACCGTACATTTTTCCGGGATAAAAAGTATCATATTATGTTCTTACCCAGGACTTAAACTATCTCCACACCGATAATCAATGAAGAGGTAACAGACAGACACGCTCTCGCAGTTATAACATTTGTAGGGATGGATAAATATTCGATGTTAATAAGTAATAACAATCTATACTTTCATATCATAAAATTTATACGACACTGTGTGAGTCTCTGATTTTATTATTGCCACCCGAGTTGAGAGCAACATTAAATCATTGATGGATAGTAGCTAGATGACAAAAGATTCAAAAGAAATATCAGTTCAATAAGAAATAGGAATCTTCTATACAGTATACAGGTAGCACGATTTAAAGAACTCAAGGCATATTAATAATTAAGGTTCCATAAAACATTATCCATTTATACAAACTAGAGATCGCCCAATGGTCGAAATTCGACTTCAAATAAGAAATTAAATTAGGTAAGTATTTATAAGTTTCAACGCACGGACGTAAAAAAAGTACGGACGTAACCTTCTCTAATCACGAGTGAAGCCTAGTTATGGCCGCCCGTGTAGGACGTGTGCGTGATATGAGGGTTGCCATATAAATCATAAATTTGTAAAATTTCCCTACTTGTTTTTGTAAACTCAGACAAGTTAAATGTTATTTTTTATACTTAAACATATTTTTATGTTTTTTCGCTTCAGAAATGTAAGCGGTTGTTAAAGATGTCATAATGAAAATATTATTTTTATGACACTATAGATAGAAAAAAAACACATATTACGTACAGAGAAGTATATTATTTTCATAACATTATTAGTAATAATGATTATGTACAAACATTTACAATAATAAAATTATTACTAGCTATTTGACCGAGCTTTGCTCGGTATTCGATAAAACACGAATAAAATGACATTTTCTAAAAATAATTCCTAGCTAGACAAATTTATCGCCCCCGAAACCTATATAAGAAACCTGTATACGAAAAGATATAAGATACTTAAGTCCCGTAACCCGTTTCATCAAACAATCAAGTAATTTTAAATAAATAATGGCTTGTTAAATCAGTTAACGGCCTGTTAGAGCTATCGAGAGTTCTACCATGCGCTAACGTCAAATCAAATCACCTAACATGGTGTTAAATTTATTCCTGGTCTAGAGGTCCATTCAATATTATCATTCCTACTAGGTCTCAATGACGCTCGGGTGACTACACCGATAGCACCTTCCCTCCCCTACTACTGAAGGAAATCTAAGACAACAATTTTATCTATGGACGCTTCACACCACGTCAGTCTGACCCCGTGCTAAGTACCTGAAGGACTTGTGTTACGGGTACCAGACAACGGAAATATATTTAATACTGTTATACTATACATATATTTAAGATTTTTATTATATGATACACATATTTAATACACACCCATGACCCAGGAACTTAGAAAAATTTTTGTTCCGTCGGCAGGATTCGAACCCGCGACCTCCGGCTTGTGCCACCGACAGCCCACCCACTGAGCCACAGAGGTCGTCAAACAACAATTATATCCACTTTTGTAAATTAAGAAATTAATAGGGGTGTAGACTATTTTTAGGAAATATATTTATTTTACAGATGTACCATTAAGGAAGTTGATTCCTATGCAATTGACAGACCAACGTTATTTGGTCGAATACTTATGTCAATTCAATGTTAATTGTGATCTGTCGGCTGGGTTTGACGTAACGCAACCAAACTACTTATGTCCCCGATTTGCATAGGAATCAACTTCTCTGATAGTACATAAGTATTTTGTTACACCTAAAAATATGTATAAAAAATAAATACACTCTTATTTCAATTAAAAAAATCACTTATTAAATATAAAAAAATATTATAAAGTTATTAAGTAAAATATGTATTTTCGGTAATTCTATAATGCAAACTCAAAAAAACAATAATTTGTATTAGATTTCGTTTACTGTCTACACCCCTATTATTGTATTCCTGCCTAATTACTGGTCAATAGTATGCTAAATACTTACATGACACTAATAAAAGACAATAAAATTAATTATTTTTTATTTAAAAATAATTTAAAATTTTCCCCGGTTTGGGGAAAATTTCCCCACTTTGTTATGGACATTACTGACCTGTTGAAGTTGAATTAATATTTACATTATTTTATCAAAATACTTTAAAAATATGTTATCTTACCTATGAAATATTATTCCTTGATGTTTTTTGTGTAAGGTTGTATTGTTCTTGCACCATTTTACAACACAAGATGGCATATTTATTTTTATTTATGAATGACAAAGATGTGTCACCGCGATGCAGTCTAATTGCGTAATGGCGGTACGATCGGCTTATTACAGTGCGAGTGTTAGTGCAAGATGTGTACATATGATCGCCTGGGCTTATTAAGGGTGCTTCACTCATTTCTTAATGGCGATCCGTCCGTATTTTTTTTACGTCCGTGTTTCAACGCTTTTCTATTGATATTCTATTGACTTCATATATATTTTTAGACATAATTCCTGTGACAGGCTCAGATTAATAAAGTCAAAATAATGATGACCGACTGGCCGTGTTAATTGTCTAATGCAGTTTTTAAGATTCAAAAATAAAAACTAAATCTATTTTCAATTTGACAACAGACTTCAACCGTAAATAAATGAGTACAATTCGTGTGTATAGGCTTGTCAAAGAAAATCTCCTAGTGTGTGTTTTGTAGTGTGTGTAATGTTTTATTTGTGAAAAAAATGTATGATAAAATGTGGATAAAAGCATAAAATCAAAACAATATTAGCTGGATGCACTCCTTCACCATAATATAAACTATAACTGTGCAAAATTTCAATCACCTACGTTTCCGCATTTTTCGCCAAAAGGGATCCAAAGTTTTTCGCTCGCGTATTAATATATAGATAGCAAAGCATATTCTAATGAAATTTCTAGAATGTATATTAGTGTTATCAAAAGCGAGTATTGGTAAACTTCGGACATTGAATATTACGGAATGGCAAAAACGGAAACTGGAAGTGTGCGGGACAGATAAGCCAAAACAAGTTCAAAGTGAAGGTATTATGTCAAATCTTTGGGGAAATTCTACTGCCGCTGGACTTTGCTAGTCCTCATTTATGAAAAGTTTTCCGAGTATTCGGAAAGATTTTTTTTTTTTTAATTTTGAAAGCCACCTTAGGATAGATTTTTGAATGTGCATTCGTCTACATAATATTAAGAGTAAATTGTTTAGATAAGATTTCAAAAATTTTATAATGCACTAGGTATTATTTTGAAACTTATACATAATATTACATAATGTACAGTTTACTAATTATATTAGTCAATAGCTTCCGCTACAACTAATTAACTTCATCACAATACAAATTAAAATGAAAAATAACTAAGCATTTTTTTTAACTCCACACTTTATCCTGTATATTCCTAAAATATTACTTTTGAACAGAGCAGACTAAAATATTTTTACACATACCCATATTTCACGTTAGCATCCGAGGCCTATCATAAAATTCCGACTGAAAAGCGTAGATGAAATTCATCCGCTAAAATGTAACAAGCCACGGGCGAGCCGTCATCGTTCCGTGAGATTTTAGTTACACGGGGAATGCAAAGTGATGTTATGCACAAAATTTTATTTAAATAAAAGTTGGCCAAGTGCGAGTCGGACTCGCGCGAAGGGTTCCGTACCATTTAAGAGCAAAAGTAAGCAAAAAAAATTGTATTATATCTTTTTTATATTTTATTATTATTTCTTAAAATACTACTTAATACAATTAAGTATTTTGTGAATATTTCAAGTGCCTTCTTCTTCTTCTTGAGATACAGCCTGGAGACAGACAGAGAGACAGACGGACAGACATCGAAGTCTCAGTAATAGGGTCCCGTTTTTACCCTTTGAGTACGGAACCCTAAAAAGGGTGCAAAGAATCAGAATACTTAAAAATTAAAATATTTCATGAAAATATTTATATTACTTATCCTTTCTTTACAAACCAATAATAATCATTCATTATTATTAAGAAATTAGAGTAAATATAGAAATTTCTGTTCTATAAAGTGAAAGTGAACATAGAAAATATGGTGGATGTGGGCATGGAACATATTGTGCGTTTACGTAGAAATAAAACAATTTCACTTTCATAATAAGTCGTCTTGTTCCAGAAATAATTTAGGGTGTAGCAATAAATTTCTATTCTCATTAGAAGTCCTGTACAGCTGCGGCCGTGTGTTACTACTTCAATAAGTACCTACAAGAAAAGTTTTGACAACTTGCTCGAAGTTCATAATTTTTATTTTATTTATGATTCATTTGAGAAGCGCATCGATTCAAAAAATAAATATCATAAATCCATACATAGGTATAAATATTATTAATCAGAAATGCAAAAGTGTGTCTGTCGGTCTGTGTCTGTCTGTCTGTCTGTGTGTTTACCTCTTCACGCTTAAGTGATTAACGGATTAATCCGTTGAACTGATTTTAATGGGTATAGAGATAATTTGAGAGGCCCGGGAAAGGACATAAGAAACTTTTTATCCCCAAAAAGTTTTCCACGCGATAAATCTACGCAACAAAGTTGCGGGCGTCATCTAGTAAATAATATCTATTTTTTTTAAAGTAAGTTTTAAAACCTATCTAGGCACTTTTACAAAATATCCCTAGTTTGCAAGTAACTTCAGTGCTCTTTTTTAGACTATTTTATAAATTTACAACTCGGTAATATTTCTTACGTGCCACAACGGTCACAAGAAATATTACAAATAAAGTCATACCTCAAAAGTTTCTAGACGAAAAACGTGAAAATAGTTGCTATTTCGAAGTAAAATATTTTAATGGAAATTGTGAATTCTGAGGAGACAAGTGCACCCGCAGTGTATTACGAAAATACATGGAAATGTCTCGGGAAAATCTTCGGCACTATCGCACGTCTTGAAATGACGCAATATTTCATATCATACTTGGACGAGCGCTTCTTATTATTTTAATATGCCAGAAGGTGCTTTTGATCGCGCCTCCAGATTTTCATTTTGGAAATGATTTTAAGCTTGCCCCTACGGCAGTGGAGAATTAGTGTCTAAACACACTATGCCGAAGTTCCGCGGCAGAAATTCCGCATGATTACGTCAGCATGACGTCAGCAATGTCAAACACATACAATATAACGCGACGGAACTTCCGCAGCGGAAATTGCGCATAGGGTGTTTAGACACTAATTCTCCACTGCCGTAGGGGCAAGCTTAAAGTCATTTCCAAAATGAAAATCTGGAGGCGCGATCAAGAGCACCTTCTGGCATATTAAAATAATAAGAAGCGAGCGAAGAATAGAAAAAACTGTACCATCGAGGAAATCGATTCCTAGGCAGTTGATGGACCAACGTCATTTTGTCGGCTTATGTCAATTCAATGTTAGCTCATAGCTGTGATCGGTCGGATGGGTTTTTCTTAACGCGACCAAATTATTTAGGTCCACCATCTGCCTAGGCAAATCAACTTCTCTGATAGTACGATATAGCCGAAGATAGAGCCTCCTTTTTCCTTGAAAGTAAGTTATTAAAATAATTCAGTAACGTTAAATACTTGTCAAATACCTGTCTTAAGCGTAGGTATAGACTATAGAGGACTAGTTAAGGACGCGTCCATTAATAATAATTAAGTGAGGTGATCAAGGGAGAGAGGGGGTCAAGGTAAATCTTTCCAAATCTCATTTAGGTCCCCCCTAAGTGAAATTTGGTTAGGAGGGGTCGTAGCAAATATCACGTATTTTTTTCTAGCAAAAGACTGATATGTGTGAAAAATGATTACTAGAATATGGCCTAATCTGGAGACCATCATTCTATAATCATAGATGAATACATTTACAGCCAAAACATACATTGGAGGGGTGGTGAGTTGAAGGCAAATATTACAAAATCTCACCAAGGGGGAGAGGGGGTCAAAAACTCCACAAAAATGCCTCGCTCAATTAATGGACGTCTCCTTACTGTTACCGTATGTTTCGAATTTCCATAGTCATTGAGTTACATGTACGATAATTAATAGAGTCGCCGAAACAATACATTGTTTTGTTTTGATTAGAGAGGGGCTGTGCCCGTAAATTGTAATTAATAGGCACATGTTTGTTTTACACCCTACACTGATAAAATTTCCTAATTAGGGACGAGAAATTAACAGCAGCATAAATCTTAGTCTATTGTGTATTTATCTTGTTACAATACATTTTATATTTGTCTATAAGTATTATAAAGTCCAAAAGATTTAAACAATACACGCTGGATAGTATAAACATAGAATATAATTAATATAAAATATAACATTTAAATGAGTTTCAAATTAATTTTACAAATGCTATACGTAAGATCTTGTATTTAAAGATTCCTAAAAGATTAAAAATTACATACGGTACTCGGTATAGATACTAGTGTTTTCAGGACAATTGAAAATTTATAGCGAAACGTTCGGAAGTAGAAAACTTTTAGAGATTTCCCTCGAATCGTTTAAACTGATGGCCTCGCGGGAACAAGAAAAAGCATTCACATAAAATAAAATAGAAGCAAAAGCCCAAAACAAAAGTTTTATAAAATAAGCGTAGTTACTATTTTTTATCATTTCAGTCACATGATATAAATTAGATACAAGATAAACTGCAGCGAAAATAATAAAAAAGTAGTAAAAATATTCAATACAAAAGTTTTACTTTCAATCCTACTATCCTATCCTATATCCTGCCCTAATTCCTACTAGTCCTACGATTATCATAAAGGCGAAAGTTTGTATGGATGTATGTTTGGATGTTTGTTACTCTTTCACGCAAAAACTACTGAATGGATTTTAATAAAACTTTACAATAATATAGCTACATCAAGCAAGCAAGTGTGTTATAATTCTGATGTATACAGCAAGTATACATCAGAATAACACATAAGCTACAATTTTAACCGACTTTTAAAATGGGGGAGGTGTTGTGTTCGTTTTTTATGTTCAACGATTAATCCGCCGCGGTTTGTAAAGAGAATTTCAAAAATTTCTTTTGGTGCTGAGAGAACTCCCTGATTCTTTATAGATACAAGTTTGGGAGTTTCAGCGCTGTTTAAGAGCCCATATGACCCTAACTTGACTACATACTTTAACCTAGATCTCAAAATCTGTAAGGTCTAGAAATCTGATTTTTTGACACAAGTAACTTCAGTTCATAAAGATTAAATGCTCAAGACGAAAACACGATTACTCAAAAAATGCTCGATAGTTTCTTTTTTACAAAAAACCTTGTTTTAGACACATTTTTGCTTGGATCTTCGAAGTTTGCTGTCTTTTCTTTAATATTTTTTAATATCTAAAAAGGTATTGATAAAACCTAAATTTGCTCAAAACACTTTTTTCATAATCATTATAGTTCGTCTTTTATTCAAGTAAAACTAACTTGGCGATGATTCCGCGCCGCCCTTTTTCACCTGGTATATGAAAGACGGGCGTGAGTGTCAAGAGAGAAGGACGATGTTTGATTTTTAAAGTCAGGTGAGCTCTTAAGAAAGGAAAGCATGAGCTACTACGCAAATTGCATTTATCATCATTATCACTACCATATTATACTGTGCCTCCCATGCATCCCATGATTATGTCGAGCCTATTTTGACCATAGGGATAATAATAGTATCGGTACTTTTCATAGTCTTTTAAATTGATACTCAAAACATATTACAAAGCTCAGAGCTACAGACAACATGAAATTTCGTACAAGTGTTCCTCTTATAAGTATACTATAACTAGGCATCCACTAAGATAAGATTTAATCAAAATTTTCCACTACATCACCGTCATCCTAATGCCTGATGGATAAAGTTATGAAAGAGTACAATGTGAATGTATTTTGTCCAGATTATGTGAAGCATTAAATTGGGTTTGCGGATGGCCGCAGCTGTCTTCGGAGCAATATCAAAAAGCTGGTGGCCCGGAAGCGTCCTGGGATTTGAATAGGTCTTTCCATTCCGTCATACCCTATTCAAATACAATCTGTGAATCCCATTTATTTCTTTTACATCGAAACAACCGAGCAGTTAATCAATACCGATAGGAGGCAGTTACTTAAGGTAACGAACGTGATTTATTGTTAAAAAAAGTAATTATAGTAGGGGAGGGGAAGAGGGGATATATATATATATATATATATATATATATATATATATATATATATGGTAAGCAACTACCGTCGCCCATGGATACTCGCAACATCAGAAGAGCTGCAGGTGCGTTGCCGGCCTTTTAAGAGGGAATACGCTCTTTTCTTGAAGGTTTACAGGTCGTATCGGTCCGGAAATACTGCTGGTGACAGTTCATTCCAGAGTTTTACAGTGCGCGGCAGAAAGTTACGCGAAAAATGCACTGTGGAAGACTGCCACTCATCAAGGTGATGAGGATGGTATGTTTTTCGCGTGGGACGATAGCGAAAAGTTGCAGGTGGTATGATTCCGAACAATTCCTCAGAGCACTCCCCGTGATGCAACCGATAGAGGATGCAGAGTGAAGCTACATCTCGGCGTAATTCCAGGGGGTCCAAGCTGTTTGAAACACTATGGCAGTCAACAATTCGAGCAGCCCTTCGTTGGATACGATCCAGAGGGTGCAGTTGGTATTTTGGCGCCCCTGCCCAGAGATGAGAACAATATTCCGTATGAGGCCGAACCTGCGCCTTGTGCAGTTGTAGGCGTTGGTCCGGACTGAAGTACTGTCTCGCTCTGTTCAGAACACCAAGTTTCTTCGAGGCTAATTTGGCCTTACCCTCAAGATGATATCGGAACACGACTTCGCTCGATATGTTGACGCCAAGTATCTCAATGCTAGGGGAGATGGTTAAAGATGTGCCCTCGAAACGAGGATAAACGACCATTGGTGACTTTTAAGTGGTGAACGCACAGACTTGTATCTTGGCGGGGTTGAATTGGACTAAGTTACGTCTACCCCATTCAGAGACCTTCTCCAATGAATTCTCCACCTTAGACACAAGTTCGTTTCGACTCTCAGTGACATTTTGCCGAGAAATATTAGGGGAGCCGGTATATATAGCATCACCTGTACTATCATCCGCATAGCAATGAATGCCGTTGGTTTGTAACATGTCATTGATATGCAGTATGAATAGAGTAGGCGATAGCACACAGCCCTGAGGGACACCAGCATTAATAGACTGAGTTTCCGAGCATTCGCCATCAACTACTTTATGCTTCTGTCTGCTAAGAAACTAGTGACCCACTTACATAATTTCTCGGGCAGCCCATATAATGGAAGCTTTGACAACAGCGCTTTATGCCAAACCCGATCAAAGGCCTTCGCCCAAACTAACAGCCAATGCCTCACCCTTCGACTCAATTGCCTGAGCCCAACGATGAGTCAGGTATGCCAAGAGATCACCAGCCGAGCAACCCTTACGGAACCCGTATTGTTTGTCGCTTAGCAATCCCTGGCCGTCCAAGTATCGAAGAAGCTGGCTATTGATAATGGATTCCATTATCTTCGAGAAGAGAGAGGTTATAGCGATTGGTCTGTAGTTGGAAGGATTTGAGCGGTCACCTTTTTTGGGGATCAGGTGCACCAAGACTGTCTTCCAGGAAGCGAAGACGATGCCAGTGGAATAGGAGAGCCGAAAAAGACGCGTCAAGACCGGAGCCAACTCTGGAGCACACTTTTTCAACACAATAGGCGGGATTCCGTCAGGCCCACTCGACTTTTGGATATCAAGGGAATAGAGGGCTTTTCGCACTGAGCGCTGATGAAACCGAATATCCGACATGATGCTCGTGCATCGCGGTATGGTCGGCGGTTTCTGCCCCCCGTCATCCAGGGTCGAGCTTGACGCAAAGAGCTTGCCTAGAAGATCGGCTTTGTCCTTTGCGTCCTGGGCCAACGATCCATTTCCTACGTGTAGGGATGGTAGGGTTGGCTTGCAGAAATTTCCTTCAATAGCTTTGGCCAGAGACCAGAATGCACGGGTTCCCGAGGGGAGGAACTCAAGTCTCTTGCCAATTCTATTGACGTGCTGTTGCTTTGCCCGAGTAATCTCTTTCTTGAGGGACCTAGAGGCAAGGTTGTACTCCTTTTTATATGTGTTGGTATTTAAATCCCGAGCAGACACTGCGTTGGCCCAGGATTGGTAAGCCTCCTGCTTCCGGCGAGAAGCTTTTTTGGGGGATGAACCAAACCAGGGACGAAATCTGCCGCCAGTTGGCACTACAGAGGTCGGAATGAAAAGTTCCATCCCCTGCATCACCACATCGGCAACAGAGTTGGCAGTGTTGTCGGGATCATCCGGCGAGAAGCACACGTGCCCCCAAGGATAGGATGCAAAAAACGACCGCATCCCATCCCAGTCTGCTGACTTGTAGTGCCACACACGACGGTATTTAACAGCGCGCTGTCATAACACCGCGCTGTCATAACACCGTCGTAAGTGGCACAGAACTCCTAACAAGGCAATGATCCGATGAACCAAGTTACGGATATTTGGTAGCCGTCAGGATTTGAAGTCAGTAGGAGGTCCAACAAGGAAGGATTCTGACCATCCACATCTGGGATTTGCGTAGGCGTAGTAACCAGTTGTGTCAAGTCGTTCGCAAGGGCAAAGTTGCAGACAGATCTCCCCGCATGATCAGTTTTACTGGAATTGAGCCAGTCGGCGTGGTGGGCATTAAAGTCGCCAAGTATTATGATCTCGGCGGATGCGATCTGCTGCTGCACAAAATCTGAAGCAGCTTGCAGGTGCTCCAAGAGTCGGTCCGTCTCGGGGTCACCACTATGGGACCTATATAGGCACGCATAGACGCGAGGGTGGTCGTCGCAATCTATGCGGAGCCATAAATTTGATAGGTCCATGACCTCAAGATTGCTGAGGCGGCGAGAGCTGATATCATCTCTGTTATACACACACACTCCAGCTTTGGGTAGAAAGGAGTGCTCGAGGTAATACCCTGGGTGGGAAAGGTATGATGTGTCACTCGGAGATGATATCTGCGTCTCGGTTAAAAAGAGCAAAGCCGGCTTTGCCGTCTCAAGGTGGTAATGGACGGCATTAAGGTTGGAGTGTAATCCCCTGATATTACAAAAGTCCATGTTTAATATCGAGGGGGGTGCCTTTGTGTGTTTGCTCTTGCCCCGAGCAGATTGGAGCGCAGTTTTGCCCTCCCCAGAATACGAGGGACAGCCTGGACGTCCACGTTCAGTTCCAGGAGTTCCTGAGCATGGACGTCCAGAGAGGGATTCTCTAACGCAGTTGGTACCCTCCTGGGGTAACAAATTGTTTTTCAACTGCGGCATTTCTAGGGGGGTAGGGGATTGAATATTGAAATGTCATCGGATTTGTCAGATTAAGATAGAGGATGTTAAGTATACCCCGAAGAAGCTTCCATATAAAGCACTGACGATTCAAATGTTAGGTAGGTAAGCCTGTAGGGACATTTTAAAATATAAAAATATAAAGCTTCATATTTCCCTAACTAAGCTTCATAGATATTTTATTTTGCACTAAACTAAATGATTTAGTCCTTTTTGTCTAAAATATAATAATAACTGACCGAAATAAGCAATTTTCTGAATATATTTTCTTTTTCAAAACTTGAAAATGGCCGCAGTTTCTGAACCCATCGCTAAAATAAAAAACGCTCTTGTTTTTTAATCAGTTTTACCTAATGTAAAAAACCTACTAGGTCTCCATGACGCTCGAGTGACTACAAAATTAGCACCTTCCCCTCCCCTACTATTACCGCCGTAAAGTACTTTACTTTCGATAAAAATGCTCGGGGCCCTCGCTTCAAAAGCTACCCTTATCTTCACAATAACGAGTCTTGTTTCTAATTTTCCGTTTGTCAAAAAAGTTTCTAAATCAAGGAACCAATCTCTGATCTTTCCTGTTTCGTTACAATTACCGTAAATCCCAATAAAAACAACTTCGTCCCTGTTATCTTCCGAAATAATTATTAAAATCTTAAACAGACATAAAAATTTCGTTTCACAAAAGGTAAGCATGACGAGTTCCCGTTCGTGAATACGGCTTTTTAACCGACTTCCAAAAAACGAGGAGGTTATATATTCGGCTGTGGATATTTTTTTTATTCGGACGTGGACGGCTACTAAACGTTAAAAGCGGCAGAAAATAAATTTCCTTTGTAATACTAATGTGTTGTTACAGAATCGTGGTTCCGTAACAAAGATAACGTCATGAAATTTAAATGCGTTCATTTTTGCATCCAATTTGTAAATAAAATATTCTGTTACACAAACGAACGTTAAATCAACAGACGTAAAACAACTTATTTCGTAAATGTTTGACATAAACGTTTTTCCATAAAACATTTATTCATACTCGTTTATTCTCTGAAGCTTAAAAACCTATAAAACACAGGCACATGTAAAATATTATAATATATTATTTTATTTATGCAGCTTATAGCATACTTTTGTAACGTTTGCGCGTAAATGTTATAAATTATACTTACGGCTACTTTGTCTCCCGAGTCTCGACTGACTCTAAATGTTTCGATGGTTTTTGTTGAATCCTTTATGAGTATACTGATGTAACTAAATTATGTTCCCATTCCGAGGATCTCTGTAAACGGTAGCCAGTAAAATCAAAGCAAACAGCACTTAGGAAGCTTTCGGAGGTGTTTGGATAACAAGAGATTCTTGCAACTTGAATACGCCGCAGCTCAGCTAGACCAACTGCGGAACATTCTCGAGGGGAACTATGCTAAATTTCACATGATTTATATACCTCGGTAGCGTGAAATATGCTGCTACAGTTGGAATTTGCAGTATGCAAATCCCTCTGTTTTCGAGTATTCACTTATTCAAAGTCGTAGAAAAAGTGAGATTCATTTTTTACTTATTGTTAACCCCTGAAGAAAACAATGGATATCTATCCATAATATTAATAATTTTGTAAAAGTATGTCTATCTGTCTGTATGTTACCACTTCACGCCCAAACCGATAGCCGATTTTGATGAAATTTGGTATGTACCCTATACTTTTTATCCCAGAAAATATTCGGTTCTGCGCGATATACGAATTGCGGGCGTCATCTAATTATACGTATATAACATGTGTGCTTGTGTCTCCAAAGACGATTCTGTCATCATACCTCCTAAAACAATGGAATCGATTTTGTTAAGTCTTTTATAGAAAGTTTATTTGTGCTTGATGTTTTCCAACAGTTCCATAAAATATGGTGTGCCGCGTTACACTGGTGTACCGTGGTCAGTTATAGTTGATATGCATCGAAAGAGATCATCTTATTCCTAGTTTATGAGAACCAAAAAAGGGGGCATCGCAGAACGATCGACAAAAGCATGCGAGCTCAGAGCAGCCCTATACATACAATATACATATTGATTAATTTGTAGTGTACCTTAAAAATCGATTTTCTAAGATGTACCATCGAAGATTTTGGTTCATAGGCAGTTGACGAATCTACATAATTTGGTGATATTATGTCAGTTCAATATAAGTTGTGATCTGTCTGCTGGGTTTGGCATAACGCGACCAAATTATTAGATACACCACGAATTACTTCTCTGATAGTACCTTCGGATCGGATCTCTATGTTCTATACTATCGGGAGCTACCTGTTTTTTTTTTTCAACTTGATGTATCAAGGCTCTATCGAAGTCAAACGTCAGTATCACGAGTCGGTGGTCTCGTCTATTTCGTTGTTCGTTTACAAAGGCGGCTATCGTCGCCAGGGAGCTTGTTTGAATACAAATAATGTGAATATTGAGCAGACAGGTTACCGTGTGAAAATTGGCACATGTACCCATAATATGTCCTCAGCCCTTGAAATGTGATTACTGATTATGTATGTCACATTTCAGGATATTTAAGGTGTAAAACCAGTCTAGGTTTTTACTTTTATGACATGCGTTCTCTATCCTATCATAATATACGAGAAGAACAAGTGATACAATATAATATTTTACCCAAAATTCATTTTAAAATTACTGGTGCTAACCTATTTGCACCACTTATTTTAACATTTTATAACATAAGAGCAATAATTATTATTACTCATTTTTTCCATTATAATTTGAACAAACCTGCCTACCTCATTATCTAGCTAATTCATCTAGTTATACACCCACATTTTTCTGTTTTATAATCACTAGCTATTTGACCGAGCTTTGCTCGGTATTCGATAAAACACTAATTAAATGACATTTTCTAAAAATTATTCATAGCTAGATCGATTTATCGCCCCCGAAACCCCCTATATACTAAATTTCATGAAAATTGTTGGAGCCGATTTTGAGACTCCATTAATATATATATACAAGAATTGCTCGTTTATGCAAAAAAACATAATTATGGAACATTTTTCTCATCTCTGGGCGTCAAAATACAAACTGCTCCCACTGGATCGTATCCAACAAAGGGCCGCTCGAATTGTTGACTGCCATAGTGTTTCAAACAGCTTGGACCCTTTGGAATTACGCCGAGATGTAGCTTCACTCTGCATCCTCTATCGGTTGTATCCTGCAACTTTTCGCCATCGCCCCACGCGAAAAATATACCATCCTCATCACCTTGATGAGTGGCAGTCTTCCACCGTGCGTATTTCGCGTTACTTTCTGCCGCGCACTGTAAAACTGTGGAACGAACTGCCACCTGCAGTATTTGCGAACGCGCGTATAGACCTGCAAACCTTCATGAAGAGAGCGTATTCCCTCTTAAAAGGCCGACAACGCTCATGAACAGCTCTTCCGATGTTGCGAGTGTCCATGGGTGGCGGTAGCTGCTTTCCATCAGGTGACCCGTTTGCTCGTTTGCCCCCTTATTTCATTTACTTTTAAAGTAAAATTTCCAATTGTTAGATATCCACTTCATCCTTTCACGTCCACAATTTTCAAAATCATTATTAATTTCTGTCATAACTACTTTATCTTACTAGGTACCTCTACAACAAATCATTATGTACCCAAAACACTGACATAAGTATAATATAGATTATATTATGGTAGAGCATACAAACGAAAGCTTCCTCGATCCAAAACAAACGCAATAAGTTTCTCAACAGCTTCTGTGTGACTTTATAAGTTTACACGTGCGTTATAAGTTGATGCTCGTGAGGTTAGGTTTATCGGAAGCTCTCTCAACCCTTCGTACGTGAATATCCGATATGCAATAAACGTGAATAGGAATTTGTACACAAACCGTGACTTAGAATAATATACTTATCGGTAGAATGATTCACGAAATTCAGAAAAACGAGTTAAATGTACAACATTTATACCAGGGGTCACGAAATGGCGGACCGCGGTCCGCACCCGGATCGCGGACCCATCGTATGCGGATCGAGCATTTTCGAAGGTGAACTTCGTTAAAAATAAATTTCAGTCTTGACTTACTGATGAACATCTCCAGGATTTAGGCTGCGTCCCCATCAGACACGGCACGGCGCCGCCACCGTGTTACGGCACGACGCCGCCACCGTGATACGGTACGGCGCCGCACCGTGACACGGTGCCGTGTACGGTGCACCGCGCGCCCCTATTCTGGTGAAACTTTCGAACAAAATTTGTGTCCAAACTTAAACGAGGCATAATATGAAAATACATATCAAAGTCGCGTAATGCAAATATTGTCATGTATACCGAGGAAATTTTATCTATAATAAATTTATAAATAAATAGATAAAATTTCCTCGGTTTCTTTTTAACCGACTTCAAAAATATTTAATGATTCTTTTTCAATCTTCGTCTTAGTAACAACAAGAGAATATTTTTTTCGCGATCTACATCCATTATCCAGACAAGCACTCTCTCTCGAACACGTTGCCTTCGGTCGAGCGAGTGCACATGGGTGATTCTACTAATTTAAATCCATAAAGTTTGGCTTTAAAATTACCATCACGGAACAGGAATTGAGATGCGCAGTGATCAATATCCATCCATTGTTTGTATAGCCGTATATATATTTTTTTTTAATAAAAAAAAAATTAAAAAAATTGCCGTACTTATTATGTTATATGATCTGGGAAAATAACGCTCTCTGGCACTTGTTAGATTCTCGAAAGATTAAAACTAATGTCCCACACACAAAGCTACGTAACCCAGTAAATGCAAATTTTATTTATGTCCCAAAGAACGTTTATCACAAAATATCTCAACTCTTCGCCACTCACCCTCCCTTTAGCCACAGCCTAGACGTTTTCTTAATTGCTTCTTTATAGAATTGCCGATCAAAACGTATGGATTTGACATTACACGAGCCGAACGTTAAGGCCGTCCCCCGAGCAAACGACCTTGGCCATACATTTGCCGCGTTAACGAGATCGAGATCGCATCAAAACCCTATTTTTTACTTATCTTACTTCAAAATTGACCTAAAAAAAACGGGGAATATGTATTTTATGATATTGTCGATCTATTGGCGTGTGTTTCAAATTAAAGTAATTTGTAAATACTAAGGAGATGCTGAATGTATGCTTGAATTTTAATAAATTGAAATTTTAATAAATTTACTTTGGAAAATTTAAAACGGGGAAAGGAATGTTAAGATACTGAAGATTATTGCTGTATTTTTGTTATAACTCTGTAGCTTTCAAATTATGAGTTTATAAGGCTCTAAATATGGTAAATTGCGGATTCTCCGTAGGGAACGCCCTTAACTTCATATCATCGAACGCTATGTCAATTCCATACATTTTGACCGACGATTCTATAAAGAAGCGATAAAGAAAATATCTTGGCTAAAGGTTCAGATCTGAACATTTCATGTGGGATACGAATATAAAATGACTAAGCCCCAATTTCACCAACGTATGTTAGTGTTAACAGCTCGTTAAAATGTCATGTCTTCTCTTTCATTCATAAGAAAAATGAAAGAGGTAACGTGATACTAATTCGAGCGTTAACTTTAACAGTCGTTGGTGAAATTGGGGCTAAGCTTTATTATTCACGAAGTCTAAATCGGACCGCAGTTATGAAAGGCTTTTGTCATGACAGCAGGTATTAAGAAATACTTAGGTAGATAAGGAATGTTCGTTGTTCCTAATGTGCCGACTCGTTAAAATTATAATTACATTCTGTCGTCATAATTAGTACACACTTCAGCTACATAATACATACGTATATTATTATATATTATAACTTGCTCTTGACATATTTCGTTTTTATTTATAAAAGCCCTTTTGTTTGTTGTACCCATTAAATCTCTTTCTTTTTTATTCTTGTATTTTTGAATATGTATGGACAACGATATTCCGTAGAACTTAGCGAAATTTATTTTCTTTCCCCTATAACATTGATAAACACATAGGTAAATAAAAAATATAAAAATACTTTTTATTGATTTTAAAGGCACAAGAAGTAAACCCCAAAAGCCACTGAAAATGGGAAAATTTAATTACATCATGCCCATTCCGAACGAAAGCTACCGATTATACAAATGTACCTATTTATTATTGTAATTGTTAGGTTTAAGACATTTTACGTCTTTAACGTTGGTTATAGAGCATCTCGAGAAATGCGGGCGTATTTTAATTGAATGAGAATCATGTCTTGGCGTTCCTTTGTACTGTCAACCACAAGAAAGCAGTTCTGAAGACAATGGGCCGCTTATCGGGATTAATTGTATGTATTCATTTGGGACTAGCTGAAAGTTTTCCAAGAAATTGTTTACACAATGTGATCATATCTTGACGATTGTGGCCGCGAAAATGAATTACTTAATGTGAAGTATGGTTTTAAATTATGGTAGCTTCACCCGAGGCTTCGTCGCGTGAAATAATGCAGCAAAAATCACCCCTTGTTTAACATCCTTTAGAAAAATACTTTTTAACGGATGCCGATATCAAGAGAGGAATGAGTGTGTGCAATTTTAAACATAGGTACGGCAGTTTGATTACAAATCAGAAGAAAAAAGAAAGTAACAGGTATAATATTATACTAGCTTTTTGACCGATCTTTGCTCGGTATTCCATAAAGCACGAATAAAATGACATTTTCTAAAAATGATTCCTAGCTAGATCGATTTATCGCCCCCCAAACCCTCTATATACTAAATTTCATGAAAATCGTTGGAGCTGATTCCGAGATTCCAATTATATATTATATACACGAATTGCTCGTTTAAAGATATAAGATAAGTGTCAAACTGTGAAATAGTAAATTATACGTGGGAGAGCCATGCTGCGGCACGAATGGGCCGGCTCGACCGAAGAAATACCATGTTCTCACAGAAAACCGGCGTGAAACAGCGCTTGCGCTGTGTTTCGCCGAGTGAGTGAGTTTACCGGAGGCCCAATCCCCTATTCCCTACCCTACCCTATTCCCTTCCCTTCCCTTCCCTTCCCATCCCTACCCTTCCCTATTCCCTCTTAAAAGGCCGGCAACGCACCTGCAGCTCTTCTGATGCTGTGAGTGTCCATGGGCGACGGAAGTTGCTTTCCATCAGGTGACCCGTTTGCTCGTTTGCCCCCTTATCTCATAAAAAAAAAAAACAATGTAATGTACATACTATAGTGTGTGAAATATCACATACTCTTATAAACCCAAAAAAACATTCAAAACAAAATTTCCACACAGCGAAGTCTTAAAAACAAGACTCAAATCCTTGAAAAAAATAACATTAAAACTTCTGAAAACATCCGGAGAATTATATTTCCGCAAAAAATAAAGTCGGAGTAGAAGTATGTAAATTGTATGGAAATGAAAATTAGCTTACAAGCGAGCGGGAAGTTGACACCCGTTCCGCATTACTGTTGCACGTGGGGAATTGAGCGCATAAGCGAATAACTTGCATTATCTCGCGGCCGCAGTGCTGGGCCTTTAGTGTAATTGCATTCGATAATTTATGGCCTTTGACATAAGGCATCGCAAACGCCAAACTAATGCAGCTTCGCAGGGTATTTGACAGGTGTTTATCTTTTCAATAGAATTTTTGATTGGACAATATTGTGTTCGTCGTAAGCCAGTAAAGGCTCGCGCATAAATATAAAAGTCCGATCAAAATTGTTGACATTGCGCTTACGCTGAATAATGTCAAATCTCAAACATTTTTCTCTCTACCTTCGCTGTCGAAATTGGCAAATGCAAGTTGTCTAAGGACACTTTGTAGAACCACGTAGAAGCTTGTCGCATTGTCTAGCTTTGTACGGTAATCGAATACAGCTGGACCGTCATTATCTAGTTTAGTTCTGGTTTCTTAGACTTTGTGGAGACCTAATACTCTCGACGGCGTAATGTTTAGGTGCAGTCGCGTGTTTCAATGTAATTACTACACACTTAAATAATTACTTAAGATTTGGAAGCTACAGCGAGGCTAAAATGCTCGATTTGAAGAATCATGATATGAATCATAATATGATTCATTTTTCTAAAATCGCAAAATGCAACTCTGCTTGCAATTCATTTCTGTATTTTTGTACTGATTTGACATTTGTTAGTTTGACAGTTTTGACAATTCATTTGCTGAATTGATTGAGAGGAATTGCTAAATGTGACCATTTTAGCCTCGCAGTTGTTTGCGACTGTACCCGTATGGGTCCTCACAGTAGAAGTATAATATAGTCGTGTCCATAAAATCAAACTGGCTGGCTGAACGAGAATTACTTACTCTATAACATACTGTTAAATAAATTTATTCATGATATATTTAGTGGTCTTTTCTTACTTAAAATTAAGTAGTTCAATTCAAACAAAAATATAAATTTTATATACATATTTATATTTTTGTTCAAAATTTTGCGCTCTATAAATAAAGTATTTTAGCGCTCTATAAATAAAGTAAGAATATGCAAAGTGTATTTGCAAATCATCAATGTTTGTGTTTTTCATCACAATATGTTTCTGAATAGATTGGAAATTGCTTTGAGCCACATTCGATCACAGCCAAATTGGTTTGGTATCATGTGGCTACGAAAAATAAATGTGAAAATTGCCAACATTCCTACGCAACCAGACGCACCATAAATTAATTTAAAAAGTATATTTAATATTCTTATGCTAAATACTCACATACGGTTTTGCTCGATCGAGCAATAACGTCGAGCAAAACCCGCGCTCGGGATTTCGTCCACACATTCAGCATTGCTCGAAAGTTTTATTTAATTCCATCGAGCCGGCTCGATGCGAGCTTTTTAGCGGCTCGATCTCGCATCGAGCCTTCGAGCTGTGAGTTTTGCGGTCCACACAGTGATTATTACTCGATTTGGAGTAAAACTATCGAGCAAAACCGCATGTGAGTACTTAACATTAGAAGTAATGAATCTATATACTTTCGTTCACCGCCACCGTCACCGGGACGTCACCGATAAAAATTAAAAAAAATGACACTTTATGACCTGAGCTGTAGGTTTCATTTTCTACCGACATTAGTCTGACAACGCATGCAGCCGCCGTTTGTAGTGTAATGAAACCTATAGCCTAGGCCCTAGGGGGTCTCCGCTCTCCCGGAGAAAGCGGCAGAAGTCAAGCCGCGCGGATGGTTCTGCTGGCAGAGCAGATGCCACTGTCTGGGCTGCTGCAAACATCGCCTCAGGCGGGTCCAGCGGCCCAGCGACACGCGGAGAGGAGGCACCGTTGGGTTGGGTTGGCGGCCCCCAGGCCGTCGGGAATGCATCAAGCATTTCCCAACTTAAAAAAAAGGCCCTAGGGGGTAGGAACTAGGTCATAAAGTGGCATTTTATTTGAATTTTTATCGGTGACGTTCCGGTGACGGCGGCGGTCGACAAACGGCCAAGAGTCGCTTTTATAAGTTTCCGTTACACGGCACGGTGCGGCACGTTTTTCACGTCACGGTAAAATAGGATTTAGCAACGGCAACGACAAACCGTTTAGAGACATAATAAATGTTAAATTAAAATGTATATTATTCATTACTCGTATCCACTATGATAATAAGTTTTGTTCGTCCAACTGTAATCATAACTGATAGTAATTTTTAATTGAATTGAAGCCGAGACCTAAAATGTCGAACATTAAATATTCATGCCAGCCGAAACCGCGTATTTTAATTAATTAATTCTGCTTTACGGCTTTGATCAAATAGTCATCGCTGAAACTACAATAATATTCGTTTTCTTTTTAGGGTTCCGTACCCAAAGGGTAAAAACGAGACCCTATTACTAAGACTTCGTTGTCTGTCCGTCTGTCCGTCTGTCCGTCTGTCTGTCTGTCTGTCTGTCTGTCTGTCGGTCTGTCTGTCTGTCGCCAGGCTGTAACTCAAGAACGGTAATAGCTAGAGAGTTGAAATATTCACAGATTATGTATGTCTGTTGCCGCTATAACAACAAATACTAAAAACAAAATAAAATTAATATTTAAGTAGGGCTCCCATACAACAAACGTGATTTTTTGGAATTTTTTTCTCTATATCAATTTTTCTTTTTTGAATTTTTCTCAAAGTCCTTAGTTATACGTGTATTTTATTATGTAATAATAATATTAAAATAAAATTGTAGTGTTTGAACTGGCAACCCGAAATTAAAAAAATAAACTGTCTTGTTTCTGATCTCAAACTGGTGTTTACTTTATTGGCGACGAGGAGATAAATTAGTGTTCAATAGTGCATAATGACGGCTAATATTGCGAATATCGTGTTTCCGGGTGTATTTAACCCAAAAACTGATAAGTGGCGGGACTATAAAGAACAATTGATGTGCGCGCTCGACGCCGCTGGCGTGGGTCAAGATAACCTCAACAAAGGACGATCATTGTTTTTATCTCAGTGCGGAAGGGACACATATGCCTTAATTGCGTCATTATTAGTGCCAAAAAGACCGGTTGACGTGGATTTAATTGAAATATTCAATATTCTCGACAAGTTTTACCGTCCCGAAGTGAACGAGATTCTCGAGGCGGGAAAATTTCACAAACGTCAACAAGAACATGGTGAAAGCTTACAAGACTTTGTAGCAGCTATTAATTCTCTGAGTGCAAAGTGTAATTTCTCGGATTTAAAACGCCAATTGAGAGATCGGCTAGTACTAGGTGTAAGGGATGATCGTTTGAGACGCGATTTGCTTAAAACGAAAGAGAAGTCAAAGGACTTAACCTATGAGGTGGCACTACAGATGTGTCTCAATTACCAAGTTCTGTATCCAGATATGTACACCACTGCTATGGCTAGCGATTCAAAACAAGTTTCGTCCGACAGTACTAGTGTTGAGACTGTTGAGCCGATGGATATAGGTAACATCAAATCGAATGAATGTCGAAGATGCTCACGAGTGCATAGAGAAAGCGAGCGGTGTCAGTTTACCAAAGCAAAGTGCTACTATTGTAAGAGATTTGGGCACATAGCCGCCGCCTGCCATAAGAAACGTTCTCGGCTCCATCAGGTGCAAGATTTAAGTGAGGAATGCACAAACACTACCGGACCTGACTAGATGATGGGGATTTTTGCTTTTGGAGGCAGTTCTCCAGCCCCTATTACTGCGGAGGTGACAATAGAGGGTGTGAATGTTGTGATGGAGATTGATTCAGGTGCCTCCAGAACAATTATGGCAGAAGAGACATTCACGAAGTTATGGAAGACACCTCCACCTTTACAGAAAACAAATGTGAAATTGGTTACCTGGACAAAGGAGCCAATTGAAGTAAAAGGGTTGGCCAATGTATGTGTGAAATTGGGGAACAAAGAGGCTCAATGTGAGTTAATAGTGGTGTCTGGTCATGGCCCCAATCTTCTGGGAAGGAACTGGTTCCAACCTCTGCAGTTAGAGGTAATAGGACTGTGCTGGTCTGACGATGATGTGAAACCTTACAAAGAAGAATTCGCAGAAATTTTTCAAGAAGATCTAGGCCAGTATACAGGTCCCGAAGTTTCTTTACATGTACATGCAGATGTTAAGCCACAATTTATGAGAGCCCGCTCTGTACCTTTTCCGTTGAAAAAACAGGTCGAAGAGGAGCTACAGAAAATGGTAGACACTGGGGTACTTACCCTAGTAAGATATTCAGAATGGGCTACGCCTATCACTATAGTTAAAAAACCTGATGGGTCATTAAGATTATGTGGTGACTACCGTTCTACTGTGAATGCTGCTATTGAAACAGAATCATATCCATTACCTACATCAAATGAAGCTTTTGTGAAGTTAAGTGGAGGAAGAATTTTCACAAAGTTGGATTTAAAACAGGCTTACACGCAAATGAAAGTAGATGAAGAAACAGCAAAACTATTAACCTGGAACACACATATTGGCTTAATGAAGGTAAATCGACTAGCTTTTGGAGTCAGTGCAGCACCGGCCATCTTTCAACGAGTAATGTCTTCTGCATTAGCTGGTATGGAGGGCGTAGCATGTCTGTTAGACGACATAGCTATTACTGGTGCCACGAAAGAAGAACACGATGGAAGATTGCGTCAGGTCTTGAAGAAGCTGCAAGAGTTGGGACTTAGACTAAATATTAAAAAGTGTGTGTTTGCTGCCAATAGTATCACATTTTTGGGACATATGATTGATGCTGATGGTCTTCATCCGTCACCTGCTAAAGTCAAAGAGATCCTAGAGAAACCAGCTCCAACTAATAGAGAGACCTTAAGAGCCTTTTTGGGTTTGTATAATTTTTATGAAAAATTTCTACCCGACAAGAGTACAGTTCTAGAACCACTGTATCGGCTGTTGGAATCAAAAAGACCTTGGACATGGGGTGACAAAGAACATACAGCATTTAATGAAGCGAAGAGGTTGCTGTCATCGGATCTTACCTTGGTTGGATATGACCTAAATAAAGAAATACTACTCATTTGTGATTCCAGTGAATATGGACTAGGAGCGATTATTGCTCACATTATGGAAGATGGCTCTGAGAGACCCATAATGATGTCTTCAAGAACCTTACAAGCACATGAGAGGCGCTATGGACAAATTGACAAGGAAGCCCTGGCTATCATGTTTGGACTATCCAAGTTTCATGAGTTCTTGATGGGTCGGAAGTTTTGCATAGTGACTGATCACAAACCACTGATTGGGCTATTCAATCCTGCTAAACCAATTCCAGAGCAAGTTTCACCCAGGATGCTCAGGTGGTCATTGAAACTGGCATGTTATGACTATTCCATTAAATATAGAGCCGGCAAGGATATTGGCAATGCAGATGCTCTTAGCAGGTGGACTATTCCTGCTACAGCCACCAAGGATGAAGAAATTTTAAGAGAAGTGTTACTGTTAGAAGAGCAACCTGGTAATTGGCAATTAGATGCGAGAAAGATTGCGGAAGAAACCAAAAAGGATCCACTGTTACAAAAAGTCATTTTTCATGTTTTACACGGCTGGCCTAGGAAGAATTCTGACCCTGCTTTACAGGTGTTTTGGAACAAGCGCGAGGCACTATCGCATAATAAAGACTGTCTGCTTTGGTCTAATAGAGTTGTGATTCCTTCAACGCTACAGGGACGGGTCCTGAAACTCCTTCACGAGCCTCACGCAGGAATGGTTCAGACAAAGGCTTACGCGCGTGGTTATGTCTGGTGGGTGGATATGGATAAAGAAATTGAACATGTGGTTGCTGAATGTGAACAATGCCAATCTGTACGCAACAATCCACCTAAAGACCCACAGTCCTGGATCGTACCAGAGAAGCCATGGAGCAGAGTTCATATCGATTTTGCCGGTCCCTTTCAAGGTAAAACATTTCTAGTTCTGATTGACAGTTACAGTAAATGGTTGGAGGCAGAGATGATTAATTCTATGAACAGTTCTACAGTTATTACTATTTTAAGGAAAATTTTTATAGCACAGGGGCTACCGGATACTGTGGTTTCCGACAATGGTAGAACCTTTTCTTCAGAAGAGTTCAACACATTTTTAGAGAAAAATGGGATTAAACATCTTTACTCTCCCCCATACCATCCACAAACAAATGGTCAAATAGAGAGAGCAATACAAACTTTTAAAAATAAGATTAAAAAGATGTTGAATGTGAATTTGTCATGGCATGAGAGATTGTGCAAAGTATTGTATTATCTAAGGACTGTACCTGGCTCCACAAACAAATCACCGGCTGAGATGCTGAACAGAAGGCGATTCAGAACTGCGGTGTCAGTACTTCACCCGGATTCTGCACCCAGTAGAAGTGAAGTACAGCTAGAGAATGCTGCACAGACGCCCAGAAATAGGAAGTTTGCAGTCAACCAGTTGGTCTTAGTAAGGTCATATGGACCAGAAAAATGGAAGAGAGCTGTTGTAGAGGTGGTGGAAGGCCCTGCTTCTTATTTGGTGCGGATGGAAGATGGTGGGCTGCAAAGACGCCATATAGATCAGATCCTGGCACGGCCAAATAGAGTAGAGCCTTCCGAACATCCAAGAGAGTCAGGAGCAGAAGAAAGCTCTGAGGATGACCTTACTCCAATCATCATTCCACCACCTGAATTATGGCCAGATATGATTGGAATTCCCAATACTGACTAAGTCTAAATTGTGTTTAATTGTTGGTTTTCTTATATTAAGTTATTCTAACTTTAAGTGGTTAAGTTTATCTTTGGATTAAACTTAGACTCAAGCTTTAAATGCTTGATACTGATTAAAATGTTTGCAAGACGGATATAAGTGTTATTGTGATTTTGTTACATAAGCTTATGATGTTAATTTCAGTTAAGTATTATTTTATCAAACATATGTGTATGTTCAACTTATTCATTAATTCTATAATATTATGTTGCAAATTAAATAAGTGCTTAAATATGTTTCTATAATAGAAATTATCCTAAGTGCTGTTATAGGTATAGACTACTTAATTGTTAACATGAGGGAAAGGTATGTAGTGTTTGAACTGGCAACCCGAAATTAAAAAAATAAACTGTCTTGTTTCTGATCTCAAACTGGTGTTTACTTTAAAAATAGAAAATTAAAGAGGGCTCCCATACAAAAAAACACATTTTTTGGCCTAATTTTGCTGTATAATGGTACGGAACCCTTCGTACGCGAGTCCGACTCGCACTTGGCCGATTTTTTTTAATTATTACTAATGGGCCATTTTCAATGTTATTATTAAAAGTAGGTAAACATAATATTATCTAGGTAAATTTATATTTCATAATATTATTATCTAGGTTAGTTATGTCAGAGGTCGGCAACATTTTGATTCGGAAGGGTTCAAATTAGAAAACGAAATTTTGCCAACGCCTGGTACCTCTGGATACGCATCAAGACCTATCGTATACTAAATAAGCAAACGTAAAAGAAAACCCAACAACAAATGCTAAAAGTAGTGCTAATTTGGTTCCCTTTAAATGAAAGACAAGCGAAGTCATTTTGAGAAGGAAACAATGAGCTAGTTAAATAAATTAAGTGCAGCGGGCATTTCGTGAAGCACGTTTTTCATTTAGCAGTGCTGCCAACTCACAGGATGCTCATCATAGGTGCTATTCAGTTTCATTGTTAGATCTATTCTTTTTAATCTTTAAGTGCTGTTTTCAGCTGGACATAATAGCTCAAGCAAGAAGTTTTGGAGGTCAGTTAAAAATCATCTTTACCCTGATTGATCTCTCAAACTTCTCAAAGCATTACTTTATTATTATCATAGCACATTATTTTTAAACTGTCATTTATGTCAATGTCATTACAAGGTCTGCTTATAAGCAGACCTTGTAAGGGCGCGATCAGACGTGCGCGTGATCTGCGCGGATTGTACTATAGCGTATGTTAAAACACGCGCTCGGCTCGAGCGTGGGCTCTGCGCGGATTTAGTGCGTGCTGCGCGCGTGTTTTCCCATACGCTATAGTAAAACACGTGCACACCTGATCGCACCCTAATACTATTGTTACTAATAGCGTTTAAAAACACCTGACACCGCTTCAGTTAAAATCATATAATATCTAAAAAGTTGAACTTTTACATGCGAAACGTATTAACCAAAAAACATAATCAGTCGCGAGTATATTTTGGAATAGAGTTTTTGTGTCTTTTCATCAATATTTTTCAGGTGTGTTTACACTATACGTATTAATAAACAACGTCATTAAACGTAGTTTTATACTGTAATAAAGATACTTTGGAATTCATATACAAAATATAATCCCAGTGTGAAATGGCCTGCTTTTCCACGATTTTGTGAGCCTCTCGTGTCTTCGTGTATTTCGCTAATTGCTCCCAATTTTCCTCTGAATTGGGGTTTTTATCCTAAAAGTATTCCATGGAAGAAAGCGCGTAGATAGGTAGATGATTGAGGACAGGCGCCAATAATTATATAATCGTGGAAATGTCTACAATTATATGGACGCTGTTAAGCATATAATTATAAGTACATATAATTATATTATGCTTATCATGATATTTGATACATCAACCCACAAATTGAGTTATGAATGCAGTCATGCTCTTTGGATCATTTAGAACAAAACTGCATACCTACATAATTCAACAAAAAATGTGGGTTAATGCACAAATGCTTAACAGTGCAGCGGCCATATACCTAACTATTGACGATACGATTATGCACGGAATGTAGGATTTTATATTCCATTTCAATTCATTTTGATCAAAATGCAAACAAAAAATGTTGATTTAACAAAAATCAAACAAAAACCCATTATCTAAAGTCTGTCAAAAAGTATTTTTGATACGAAAAATACATTGTTGTGGTTAGTACAATCTATACGATGGGATTATTTTCGATAATATGAGATGTCTTCCAAATAACAGAAAAATAGAAAATCTTTTGTCATCGGATGAAATGTGACGACGAGAAAAACCTTTTATGACATATTGCTTTTTATGATCATAATAATGATCTGAAAAAAGTAGATTCGGTCTTTGGACTTTATAACTATATGGCTGGTAAGTTCATCTATATAGTTATGTCTGGTGTTGGAGCTAGAAGAAGTAATTTTGTTCGTATCGGCATTTTTTCTTCACATTAGAATATGATGAATTACCACGATTGAGGAATGGAATTGCGGATATGCGCTGTTGTCTATAGAATTCGCAATTATCGTCGATAACGGGCAATTAAGGACGAATGTGACGATCCATACCTTTGTGATGGCAATAATGAGGCAACGTGGAGAGGCTGATAAAAATAAACGACAAAACCCATAGTTATACCTGTTTCACTTCCTGATAAGCACCGGATAGGCTATCCACCACTTAAGTTGACAGATAGAGTATAGAGAATCTGTCAGATAATTTGTGGACATCCTATCCGGTACTTATCAGGAAGTGGTGAAACAGGCCCTTAACATAATAATATCTTCGTACTATCGAATAAATTCATAGGCAGGTGACGGACCTAATATCAGTTGGTCGGTTTATGTCAATTCAATATTAGTCGTTTTGTAATATAATAAAATGTCGGGTTATAATATTATATTATATCGCGACCAAATTACGTAAGTTCTCCATCTGCCTATGAATAAACTCTGACGGTACATAATTATTATATTATGCATGTAAATTTCGAAGCTCTACTATGGTATTTGTTTAGTATCATGAATTATTATCATTTAAATTCAACTCTTTCGCGCCCTTACAAGGTCTGCTTATAAGCAGACCTTGTAAGGGCGCGATCAGACGTGCGCGTGATCTGCGCGGATTGTACTATAGCGTATGTTAAAACACGCGCTCGGCTCGAGCGTGGGCTCTGCGCGGATTTAGTGCGTGCTGCGCGCGTGTTTTCCCATACGCTATAGTAAAACACGTGCACACCTGATCGCACCCTAATACTATTGTTACTAATAGCGTTTAAAAACACCTGACACCGCTTCAGTTAAAATCATATAATATCTAAAAAGTTGAACTTTTACATGCGAAACGTATTAACCAAAAAACATAATCAGTCGCGAGTATATTTTGGAATAGAGTTTTTGTGTCTTTTCATCAATATTTTTCAGGTGTGTTTACACTATACGTATTAATAAACAACGTCATTAAACGTAGTTTTATACTGTAATAAAGATACCTCCTGAAGAGCGCGATAGCGTGGCACTTCGCCAGCTCGCGTCGTAATAAGCAATGCATATTTATAAAGGCTTTTGAAAGAATGTATGAATATAATTATTCGACTCTATTCATTCACTAAGAATTCGTTAGAAAATACACGAGAACTGGAGCGTACGAACATGAAAGAGTTGAATTTAAATGATAATAATTCATGATACTAAACAAATACCATAGTAGAGCTTCGAAATTTACATGCATAATATAATAATTATGTACCGTCAGAGTTTATTCATAGGTAGATGGAGAACTTACGTAATTTGGTCACGATATAATATAATACTATAACCCGACATTTAATTATATTACAAAACGACTAATATTGAATTGACATAAACCGACCAACTGATATTAGGTCCGTCACCTGCCTATGAATTTATTCGATAGTACGAAGATATTATTATGTTAAGGGCCTGTTTCACCACTTCCTGATAAGTACCGGATAGGATGTCCACAAATTATCTGACAGATTCTCTATACTCTATCTGTCAACTTAAGTGGTGGATAGCCTATCCGGTGCTTATCAGGAAGTGAAACAGGTATAACTATGGGTTTTGTCGTTAATTTTTATCAGCCTCTCCACGTTGGCTCATTATTGCCATCACAAAGGTATGGAAAGTCACATTCGTCCTTAATTGCCCGTTATCGACGATAATTGCGAATTCTATAGACAACAGCGCATATCCGCAATTCCATTCCTCAATCGTGGTAATTCATCATATTCTAATGTGAAGAAAAAATGCCGATACGAACAAAATTACTTCTTCTAGCTCCAACACCTGACATAACATATAGCTCAACTTACTAGCCATAGTTTCCAAAGACCGAATCTACTTTTTTCGCATCATTATTATGATCATAAAAAGTAATATGTCATAAAAGGTTTTTCTCGTCGTCAAATTTCATCCGATGACAAGAAAAGATTTTCTATTTTTCTGTTATTTGGAAGACATCTCATATTATCGAAAATAATCCCATTGTAGAGATTGTACTAACCACAACAATGTATTTTTCGTATCAGAAATACTTTTTGAGAGACTTTAGATAATGGGTTTTTGTTTGATTTTTGTTAAATCAACATTTTTTGTTTGCATTTTGATCAAAATGAATTGAAATGGAATATAAAATCCTACATTCCGTGCATAATCGTATCGTCAATAGTTAGGTATATGGCCGCTGCACTGTTAAGCATTTGTGCATTAACCCACATTTTTTGTTGAATTATGTAGGTATGCAGTTTTGTTCTAAATGATCCAAAGAGCATGACTGCATTCATAACTCAATTTGTGGGTTGATGTATCAAATATCATGATAAGCATAATATAATTATATGTACTTATAATTATATGCTTAACAGCGTCCATATAATTGTAGACATTTCCACGATTATATAATTATTGGCGCCTGTCCTCAATCATCTACCTATCTACGCGCTTTCTTCCATGGAATACTTTTAGGATAAAAACCCCAATTCAGAGGAAAATTGGGAGCAATTAGCGAAATACACGAAGACACGAGAGGCTCACAAAATCGTGGAAAAGCAGGCCATTTCACACTGGGATTATATTTTGTATATGAATTCCAAATTGTCATTTTCATGTTTTATCCGCCCAAACCTTTTCCCGCCTCATGGGGAAAACATCGGAAATCATTAAACACAACATTATTTTTTCAATAAAAATAAAGACCTTTATTTAGGTAAGTATTTTCACAACAAAACCCACATAAAAAAATTACAATCTTTTTCTTTCAACCGGAGCTTTTCATACGTTATTCTCATACGGTTGTTTATTTTTTTTATGAAAGAAGGGGGGAAACGAGCAAACGGGTCACCTGATGGAAAGCAACTTCCGTCGCCCCTGGACACTCGCAGCATCAGAAGAGCTGCAGGTGCCGGCCTTTTAAGAGGGAATAGGGTAATAGGGGAGGATAGGGATGGGAATTGGGCCTCCTGTAAACTCACTCACTCGGCGTGAAACAGCGCAAGCGCTGTTTCACGCCGGTTTTCTGTGAGACGGTGGTATTTCTCCGGTCGAGCCGGCCTATTCATGCCGAAGCATGGCTCTCCCACGTATAATATGATTATTTGTAAGACTGCATGTCCATAGCTTTTTAGACTTATTAGACAGATGGACTATTTATTGTATTTTAAACAATAAAACAATACTGTAGTTAATACCTACTACACTTAGGTAAATGCGCCTACATAATATTTCTCTACCAATACTAATGGTCACTATCAAGCGGGAATTCTACTTAATCTCAGTGTAAAAGGTTACTAACGTAGTCTATAATCAGATAGACGGAAATAAAATCAAATCTATGGAAGTGGGGATCTCCTGGGGATGGAATTACCGAGGTCTGGCACTCACCATATTACCCTATTTCACTTGATTACAACTTGCAACTCGAAGCTGGATTTTTTCAAGCATTTTTATTTTCCCGTCTCGGACAAATTGAATAGACACTAAGCATTTTGTTGATGTAACTTCTGTTCGGAGTTAGCTGGGATTTCTGATTGGCGAAGTTCAGTATTCATCAGAAATGTTCTGTGTGCTCGATTTTGTCGATTCGTTATTTAGTTCCACTTTGTAACAAGAGGAAGCAAAAGTAGGAGAAACATTTTTTTACGACCTAATAATGTTTGCAGCTTCCTTTATAGGTTGTGTCGGACTTCTGGTCCCTATAATAAAATTATGGTCTGATCAGGGGCGTAGCTACCGCCGTATCAACCGTATCAATTATACGGGGCCCCCGACCTACGGGCCCCCCCCCAGGTGCGTAAGCAAAAATTAATAAAACTTCATAATTTTTTTTTCAATTTCAGAAATGAGAAAAATAAGAAAAGTAATAATTTCTTTTTTCCCGAGTAAAGCGTGCTTTCAAATTTTAAGAACTTCTATGGGCCTGTCAGACCTGTCACTATTGTCTAATATCCATAGAGGCAGAAACTTAAGAACAACTAAAGTCATCATCAGCTATGAATGATATTAATGTTTGCCGAAAAAAGGCAAGGAGACTGGAGTGTTAATATATTATTTAATTTGAATTGTTTTTAAAAATGTGACAGATAGATAATAATTATGATGAATAAATATTTATTTTAATTTTATGCAAACATTTTTTCTTTTTTGAGAAATCTTTACCCTTCCTAAGGGCCCCCAAACAAATTTTTATACGGGGCCCCGCCAAGGGACGCTACGCCCCTGGGTCTGATGCTCAAGTGAAAAGGAAAATGGATTTTTAAAACTCGAAAAAAATACATATGTGTATTAATACGTACACATGGGCGTACCGAGGGGGGGCAGAGGGGGGCAGCTGCCCCCCCTGGATCATGTTGACGTCCCTACTAAGTATATTATCTACTACTTTATCTATAAAAATTAAAAATTAAGAATACGAATTTTTGCCATTTGTTTGCAATACAATATTTTTACCACAAAAAATTATATTTTTTTTAATTCTTTATAAACACCTAGCTTATAAAAAATCAGATTGCCCCCCCCCCCCTGGCCCAGAACCTGGGTAATTTGCCCCCCCCTGGCCAAGAACCTGGGTAATTTGCCCCCCCCTGGCCCAGAACCTGGGTACGCCCATGTACGTACATATTGAAGATTTAGATACCGACCAAGCATGATAATATCACAAGTGAGTACAAGTAATACCTACCAGATTTATCTAAAGAAACATAATATAGAATGTACTGTAACTTCTGGCTTCTGGGTTTCACAGAAGGGTAATAAATATTAAATGATATATACTTTTCATGCACTTCTTGCACTTTATTAATATATTATTTTGTTACAATTTTAATGTTTTACATGACCGGTTTCGACCTGAGGGACATGTTATCAAAAGTCGTGTAAAACCACAGTAAAGCATTAAAATTGTAACAAAATATATATTAATAAAGTACAAGAAGTGCATGAATTGTAAATTTTTAAGAAAAGTGTATAACTGTGAAACATAACAAAATTGCTTACGGTTGACGGTCATACGAGAAAATACAAACCTATTCAAATTAGCGACTTACTTACGTATATTTTAACTTTACAGTTACGCTGGCGCAGAAACTTCCTCTATAAAGGAAAATTATGTTTAGCAGGCGTTGCATTCGGCTGCTCGCTTATGCATTCCACCTTTAGACAATGTTAAGAACTTTATAGAGCTTTTCTTTAGCAGAACAAACTGGCGCTGTTTGATTTCTCTCGGAAATTCCCAGCCGGTCATGGCGAGCATTTATCAGCTTGTTCACGAAGTGAATTTGCAATAATAATGGAGTAATGTATTCCAGACACTTTCCTTAGCGTTTCCATGAAAAAATGTTAGTTCCTCGAACATAGCTGATTCTAGTTTTATTCAAATAATTTTCAGATCTCAGATATTCAATAATGAAGGTAATTACTAATTAGTATTAATTTTATTATACTAATATTATTATATTTAACCTAGATACGTACCCCATTCAAAAATACAATGCGATTACTCATCTATTTGTTTTTTTTTCGTCTGATACTACGAATAATAAAAACTATTCGTAGATCTGATATATTAAAAGGTTACTTAGACAAAGACAGCTAAATAATATATTTGCGTAAGCAGTAAAATATATTGTTTATAACTTAAAGGGTTTATACATTTTCATGTGTTCCTAGTGTAGATAATTATTGGCAACAATATCAGAAATACCGAAGCCACTAACAGCACCAAATATTTCTAATAATTCCCTCCGGTACCTAGGAATTTCGATACAATAAGAGCTAATCTAGACTCTAGCAACAGTAATTATTGAGCTAAGATTAAGAGCTAGTCCACACGGCGCGTTGCGCCAGCGTTGCATGGGCGCTGCGTCATCGCAGCGTTATTACGAAGCAGTCCGTCAACACCCCCCTCCCGCTTCGTCTCAGGGACTGCTGTCCGTCATATGTGCGATGCGCGCTGCTGGCACGACGCAGCGCATCGTGTGAACACCTTGGTTATTTGCATGTTTTTACTTACAAATAACCAAGGTTCACACGCAACGGCAGTGCTGCGTCGACGTAACGCTGTCGTAACGCGCCGTGTAGACTGGCTCTAAGTTACAGGCACTCTGTGGCACTATAATATTATATCGACTTCGTAGACTCATTAATAGAAACGACATTATTCGAATTCTCTTGGTTATATTATAGTACCTATATAAATATTAGTTTAACTTCAATGCTTCATAGAACTAGACGTTCTGTATTTTACGTGTGCGAGTATGAATTATGATATTCGCACATTATAAATACGAAAGTGTTATTTCTGTCTGTCTGTTTGTTACCTCTCCATGGCTGCGCTGAACAGATTTTGCTAAAATATACGGAGATACTTTGGGTCCCGGGAAAGGGCGATACTTTTTATCTCGAAAGAATGTACGGTTGCCGCGCATGCAAGTTTTGGGGCAACGGAGTTACTGGCGTCAACTAGCTGGTAATATTTATCATACTAAATTAAATTATGAAAATTAATTTATGAGAAAACAATAAAAGTTGTAGCTCCCTCAAATAACATACGAAAATTATAATAAACCGAATTTCCTCTCTATTCACATTAGAATTAAGTAAATAAAATACTGAACAAAATAAGTTTTTTATTAAACATATTTGTTTGACGTCTATTGTTTGTAAATTAATATTGAAATAAGCATTAAATACATTTTTCGTACGATTTTTTAAACAATATATCGGGGCATTGAGCATGTCCTTTGTCTGTGGCCCAATCAATTCCGTCTTTTCTCTCGTGGCCCGCCAGACCCCATTATTCTCGAAAGTGGGCCAGCACCTAATAGAATATTTTCTACTCAACTTCCCGTCAATTTCCAGCATTTTTTCGTATTATAATGTGTTCGAGAACGCCAGTAAACGAGGCTTTGCAACTTTATTTTTTGTAGTCGCTTTAGCTATGGGTAAATTAAACGCTATGCCAATGGAATATTTTTATTTAACAGATCTTATGTCTATTGGTGTTGATTACGAGTTAACGAATAAATATTTATATAGTATGGCATTCTGCTGTTCCTGATTTGTGGGTTAACCTGAAAATAAAGCCTTTTGTTAAATTCAATGACAAAAAAAACATCCAAAGGGTCGTTTTATACATGGTGTAACAAAACAAAGGATAATACTTTGCCCATACAAAAGTTAAAAAACTAAAGCCTTTTGTTAAATTCAATGACAAAAAGATATCCAAAGGGTCGTTTTATACATTGTGTAACAAAACGAAGGACTTTGCCCATGCAAAAGTTTAAAAAACTAAAGCCTTTTGTTAAATTCAATGACAAAAAAACATCCAAAGGGTCGTTTTATACATAGTGTAACAAAACGAAGGACTTTGCCCATACAAAAGTTTTAAAAAAAACTCTTGCAAGTTGTAGCGCTGCTGCTTCCACAGTGAAGTCTATACAAGAGACTCATACACAACCTAAAGTTTTTAGTTTTGTTACACCTTAACACCAAAGGGGGCTTGACAAGCGGCAAGCGATTGTCGTAAACGCCAACATTAGTATTCGCTAGCGAAGCGATAACTTATGTCAAATCGCATACATTTTGTTAGCGTTTACGATAATCGCTTGCCACTTGTCTACTAGGACTGAAGTGTTATTATTCTATGTTTTATCACATTCTGTATAATATTGTATGGCTAATTAAGTCACGAAAAGTATAATTAGGAAGCGCGCTATATTGTAAGGCTGTAAGCGACTGCCCCTTTATCTAAGGGTTGCATAAACTTAACAAGTTGTAGGGACGACCGCACCCATTCAGTTAGCCCTGTCTCGTAAAGATGTGCGTAAGACCCTTCAGGATCTCTAATATACCTACTTCACACTCGCTAGTTTATTTAGGGTCTCATTTCCTACAACAGGCCCGCCAAAATGTAGAGTACAAAAGTTTTCTTGTATAAACTATAAGAAAGTTTGCTTATAGTCAATAAATTCTAGTATTCGAACCCTATCAGTCATATTTATTATATCCACTAGATGATGCCCGCAACTCCGTTGCGCCAAAATTAGTTTATCGCGTGGGAACCGTACATTTCTCCGGGGCAAAAAGTATCCTATGTCCTTTCCCGGGACTCAAGGTATCTCCATGCCAAATTTCAGCAAAATCGGTTCTGCGGTTTGGGCGTGAAGAGATAACAGACAGACAGACAGACAGACAGACACACTTTCGCATTTATAATATTAGTATGGATTTGTTATTTTGTTATTTCCATCAAACCGTGTTAAACAGTTTATTACCAATTTTGTACGTACAGCGTTACCCCGTAAACAAGCTTGTTACGGATATAAAAACTTCGGGAATTATTAATCTCGTAAAAAGCAGAAACATAAACAAGCGGTAATTACCAGACGAATCCTCCTCACTTGCCGTACGGACAGAAATGCCCGGAATCCCTGTAATCATAAAACTTATTTAAGGGGCGAATACAACAAAAAATAAAACATCGTCCTTGTCCCTTTATTCTTACGCCCATCATTCATATTATTACTATGCAGATGAATAAAAACCACGCGGATTTGGCGCCAAAGTAGTTTTTTTTTAAATAAGCTCTTGTTAAATATACAAAATTTTGTCTCCGGTATTAGAATTTTATATTATGTTTTAAAATCTTGTTAATGCGCCGTTTTGGAAATAAATTGAAATTAGAAATCGATAAAATTTAAAATGTCGCACAGTCTCTCGCAAATACGATGTAGTTTGTAGACAGTAGAATCTATGTTTCAAAAATAAAACAATACGTGGCTTATTATCAAGTATAAAAATAATGTATAAAATCCATAATTTTGTTCTCTTAAATAAAAGTCTCTAATGAAAGTTTATGCACACGCGTAAAAGATATAAAAAAGAAAATTTCACATGTTGGATTTGTTTTTTAAGTTTTTATTTTTATTATTCGTTTTGCCGTTATAAAGTTTTTAATTCGAATTACCAGCCTCGTTTTCATACGGCGTAGGTGAATTTGCCCGCTCCAACTATTTTAATTAGGAACACTTCATAGCACTAATTAAGACTCGCTCGTGAAAAACATACACAGCAGCTTAAAGATTCTGAAATAAAAATTAAGAAACGCAATTTCAAAGTTTCGTCGACTTCTTAACGAGTTTATTTTACAAAACAACATAAGAGAAACTTATTTGGAAAATTCAGTAACATTGTATATTTTTAGTGAATATACAATTTAAATGCGTAATTAGTATGTACATTTTCGGGAATGTATATCTATCTATATATATATAAAACTCACAGGTGACTGACTGACATGGTGATCTATCAACGCACAGCCTAAACCACTGGACCGATCGGGCTGAAACTTGGCATACAGGTCGATGATATGACGTAGGCATCCGCTAAGAAAGGATTTTGATCAATTCTACCTCCAAGGGGTTAAAATAGGGGATGAAAGTTTGTATATAATAATACTTCTTAACGCGAGCGAAGCCGCGGGCAAAAGCTCGTTTAAGCATAAAATATATCAGTAGACATATTAGAATATGAAAAGAAATGTCGAAAAAGCTTTGGTCCTAAACAAACAGTGTTTTGTGAGAAACACGTCGACTCGCGTCTGAACTTTGACTAAGATGACAGGGTCAGAGAAACAAACTGTGAGCCTGGCCAGGACGTATAAATTATCGCTTTTTTAATGGAAGCACCGACCACCAAATGTCATAAGTCGAATTCGAGTTGCTAGCCAAACATTGTTGGACGTTGGACGAAAAAGTTGTTCGTCTTTTTATGACTGAAAAGAAGGGATCACCGATCAGCCCTACCACCATAATACCTGCAATCCGTGTTATGTAGTCAAAGTCTGTACAATATACTGCACTGCTTCGATTTGGATATCGGGAATTGTTTGGGAATTGTACATTGTTTCTGACGGTCAACTTTTACATATTAATTATATATTATCATGTCATGACTAACGTTTACGAGTGGATTCTAAATCCTTTAAACATAATACTTCAATATATTCAATGCTACAGCTTACCTACTGTACTTGCACATAATTATAATTATTATTTTATACAAATATTAACTATAGTCTGTCAAGAAAGTGAAGAAATTGAAAAGTGGCAACATCGTAGTGTCATCCCTTTCAAATCAATCTAAGAAAATGGGGCACTACGATGTTGCCACTTTTTAATTTCTTCACTTTCTTGACGGACTATACAGCAACTTTGTTTACAGTTGTAAGACATTTTTCCGTGTCGAAAACCATCCTTTGTCTTTTCCCAAGACTCAAAAAAAATGTTTGGAGAATTCAAGCTTTATGAAAAATAGTCCTCAGTTATGGCGCGAAACGGAAAACAGACGCACCTTTGCATTTTACATTTATCAGTGTCGATTATGAATAACTTAACTCTTGTTCACGTTGACACTTACATTATAGGACTCGCTTCATGTTTGCTCAGCATGAGCTGTGACAAGCCAGCCTTGGAGGTTCTCTTGCCACGTGACTTGTTCACTATATAATCCTTATTTATCATATGATCTGCAATTTTAAAATAATTATGAAAATATTACTTCTAAGCGAAGGCAAGCAGTTTAACATAATTAGGTCAAAACGTTGGCAGTCATCCAATTATTGGCACCTTAGGTTTTTGTTACAATTAGGTACTATACTCCACTCGGGCTAACTTGTCGCTAGCGGTCATTGACTCCCTGTCAAAAACTTGTCATTTCCCATATAAAACCACGATTGACAATATCTGACACTACATTGTCAATCGCGGTTTATATGGAAAATGACAAGTTTTTGACAGGGAGTCAACGACCGCTAGCGACAAGTTAGCCCGAGTCTCCACTCGGGTTAACTTGTCGCTAGCGGTCGTTGTCGTATAGGAATGCCAATAGTAATAATCCTGTAATGAACTCTTACAGTGTATAATATTAAATTGGGCGTACGCATATGAGATAACTCAATAAGATTGATTATAAAAAAATATTGTAAAATAACATTTTTTTTTTTACTTACTCTTGAAAATATTTTCTGTTCTTTTCGTGTGCTCCTGCGCCAGCACTGGCAACACCCGTGGGTACATTGGTAGCGGCGTGCGATAAAAATCTGAAAAAGGCAAAAGCCATAAAAAATTATAAGATTTTGCCAGGAACTTTGTTTAACTACTACAGTATTTTTTTCGTAGAGATTATAATGTTGTATTGTATAATTAAGTTATGATTAGGATATTATAGCATTCAAACTTAAAATACTATGTTGGTGTAGGACACAAGCAAAATAATTACCTAATAGTGTATTAAATATAACCTAAACCTAAAGTTTTCTGATATAATTAGGAACGTTTAGCATCAGCTTTAAAACAATAAAATAAAATGATTAAAGTACCAGTAAAATAAAATTTAGTTTCATAAATTGCGGTATATTATGTCAAATTTAGTTTAGATGTGGAGTATGGGACCGGTTTTGTTATCGACGAAATTTTTTATTGACAGCAAATATGATTATAAAATTACACTGCGGTCTATAGAGTTTGAGTCCGGCTTTTAACGGCACAAAAACTGTTTGGTGCCAAGAGGTAACACATACTTGGACTTGCTGAAATGAAAACTTACACAAGACTCGGTCTTCCACTTCCGGGTAATCTTCAAAGCCTTCGTCGTAACGCGCACGAATATAATCTGAGGGGGTTGTTGAAATGTTAATAAAGTTATTAAAATATGTAGAATTACATTAGCTAACTCTGTAATCTTATATTATATCTTTAAACGAGCAATTCTTGTATATAAGTATATAGATAGTTATTTTATATCTAGGAATCGGTTCCAACGATTTTCACGAAATTTAGTATAGGTATAGAGGGTTTCGGGGGCGATAAATCGATCTAGCTAGGAATCATTTTTAGAAAATGTCATTTTATTCGTGTTTTGTCGAATACCGAGCAAAGCTCGGTCAAATAGCTAGTTAACAATGAATCGAACTGTACAACAGAGGACACAGAAAATACTTTCTGTGGGGACACTTCACTTGTTTACATCAACCACACGTACATAGAGTTATTATAATTTTATTTATAGCACTAAATTGTTACTTGCATCTAATGTTAACCATCAATTACCTTTGTAAAAGTTAAAACCGTCCCTGCCCACGTCCGTACATCGCGCAGTACAAATTACCAGAGATATAATTATTATAAATGATTCCCTCATTTTGGATCACGAATTATTATGACTGGCAGGTTCGGTAAGACTGAAAAGGTATAGTCACAGTTTTCTATTTATATAGGCGGGAAGACGCTACTTTTCTGCGTAGGCTGCGTAGTGGAGTTGTGCACCAGTCTTAGGTTCTATTCTAATCAAAATTTTAGAAAAGATATTTTTTTGTGCCGTGCTTACATATTACACTTTTTTTTTAATACACATTCTTTTAATACTACACATTTTTCTACTAAGTGCACACAAAATTTCATTATGATTTTTGTAATTAAGTTACGTATTTTTTTTTCTATTAGATATATTTAGAGTAGGTATTATTCTTACGTCACTATTTTGTATACCAACCCATACCAGTTGGTAGACCAAAAACTATTGTATAAAAATAGTGTATCAACCTAATACGTTCCTGTAACAATCCTACTTATTAATATAATATTATATTATATTTAATTAAAAATCTAATTAAGTTTCTTGTGAGCGGTCCGTTCATAAATAGTAGGTAATTATTTGAAATGAAATCTACAAAAGTTAATTAAGAGCTTCGAATTCATTAGCCTTTGATTTTAAGCGTTCCGTTTTACTGTTTTTGGCTTTCGACGGTTATACCCTAGTATTGGAGTCGTATTGTTCTAGCAATATAAAGTCTCATAAAAATCAATTATTTTCGTTACGAACGTACAGTTTTATATATACATTTTATTCACTAGTAAATGCTTTAGCTAGTGAAAACAAATGAACTAATAATAAAACACGATCAATAAGTTATTGAAGTAGAGCAAAAGTTATTATTTCAATACTTATCTAACTTATCTGCACATACTATGGCAAAATAAGAACTGTCGAACTTGCATTTCATCGAATCCAAGTAAAAATAGTACTACAAAAATAGTAAAGCTACCTGGGGGCTGCAAATGAGTCGGGGACCACTTGGACAGGACAATGCGCGCGACAGCACAGCGGGAAAACGCCTACCACTCGTAACTTATGTCACTGACAAGTGCGCGACCTGGCTTAATAGATACAAAATGTCAGATAAAAATAAACCTTTTGAATAAACCGTGCAGCTGACGTATTGACGGTGGAATATGTATAAACGAGCAAAATGCTAGTGCGCGCCTATCCGTTTTACAAATTTAGAAGCGACTTCTCACAGGTTATTCCGTACTAATATTATAAATGTGAAAGTGTGTATATCTGTCTGTCGGTCTGGTACCTCTTCACGCCACAACTATTGAACCGATTTTGCTGAAATTTGGTATGGAAATTTCGCATCAACTACTTAGTCTTGTTGATTGCCATTTTGATAAAAATATCTAGGTATACCTCGTTAAGTGTAAACTGTGTAAATATGTCATATACTTAGTGTAAACGTGGCCATATGGCCTACATGTAAAACGCCTGAAAGTTTGTCAATATGTCGTCGCTCACTCAACGCTCACTCACAGTCGATAACCTAAACTGAGTGTCTCTTCAATGTAAGGGTTGTTAGGTTCGGATATCTGCTAACCTAGCTTGAATCGTAAATACGTTTAAAAAATATTTATTTATTAATTACTAGCTGTCCCGGCGTACTTCGTGTCACTTTAAAACATTCCCTGGACTTCTTAGAATATTTTAAGACTAAAATTAGCCCAATCCGTTTAGCCGTTTCCGAGTTTTAGCATTACTAACACAATCATTGAAAATCCATTTTATATATATAGATTATATTTGAATGTGTCATCAACAAAAAAAACAGTTCTGCAGCTTCATCACTCATTTCGCTCAGTCCGGTAGACACAAACATTCATCTAGTTAAAAAAGTTGACTGATCGCTTTTAAAAACGACAAACAAAACAAACGAACCGGACAGAGTCGAGCGGCCACAATGGAAGATCATTAAAAATGCAGGTGAATTAAAAAAACAATCATTACCTACCTTCGAGCATTCAATCCTTCAAATGCGCAGCGATGTACTTCGACAATTACCATTTAAAGGGAACCCTGGATTCGTAATTTGGAGTACATTTTCCTCGCATCGACGTCGTAACGGGGGTCTATTTACGCTGGGTGTTTTTATACCACGACTGCTCTCTGTATTACAGTGCAAGCCATGGCGTTCATTTGCTGAGAGCCTACGCCTCAAGTGTCACAAAAATCCAGCTACATTCGTTACGTTTCATGTCAAAGTGCCGACATGTAAATAACGTGCAAAAAATCGGCCAAGTATGAGTCGGACTCGCGCACGAAGGGTTCCGTTCTGTTATTGAGCGAAAGTTGCCAAAAAATTGTGTTTTTATATGGGAGCTCCTCCTAAATATTTATTTTATTTTAATTCTATAATTAGTTTTTTTATAATTAGTTTTATAATTAGTTAAAATACAAATATTGTGAGTCGGTATCTCAAGTGTGGAGTGCCTACCTGCTACCAATATTGATTACGAGCAAAAAAGGCCAAAAAAATCACGTTTGTTGTATGTTCACCCTTAAATATTTTATTTTGGTTTTCGTATTTGTTGTTACAATAACGGCACCAGAAATACACAATCTGTGAAAATTTCAGATATCTAGCTATAGCGGTTCTTGAGTTACAGCCTGAAGACAGACGGACAGACATCGAAGTCTCAGTAATAGGGTCCCGTTTATACCCTTTGGAACCCTAAAAAGTAAAGACCGACCTGCTCTTAGCCTTAGGTACACGTATTATGTTTTAAGGTTAGTTTTAGTAAATTAATTATTGTACTTACTTTTAAATTAAATTATTGTTGATCCTAAAAACAGTTTTTATGCACGGTTAAGCCTAAAAACTTGTAGGCTCAATTAATCAAAACGGGGATTAATTTTTTAATGTGGACTGATGATTGCAAACTTAATTCTATTCTAGAAATTTCACTTAGTATCACAATAACAATATTGCCTTACCATGTAGTCAATAGGAAATACGGGAATTTCGTGTATTTGCAATTACCGACACGTATTAGACGTGCCTGTGTCTGAGCCAGCAATCAGATACCATTCCTACGGCTTGAGTATTCAGAGAGCAAACTCGTGCTATCAAGTATCAACATCGCACTAATCAATGTCAACACACTAAATTACCTACTAGGAACTAAAGACTAGGAATAAGTACGTATATAGGTAATATACTTACCTACCTACTTAGATACTCCTAGTGGCTAGTCATGGCACCAACTCTGTGCTTAAAATATTGCTAAGAATCTATTAGATACGAAGCCTCGAATTGATATAGTTAAAGTACCTCTATAAACTATAGTGAGATGAGATGAAAGCTAATAATAAGCGCTTATTTTAAATAATGTAGAGCAAACTGTTGCACGTAAGCTGAACAGAAATTATCGGTCACACTGGTGCAGGTAAGCTGAACAGAAGTTGTAACTTGTAGTAAAGTTAATACTACTGTTACAACAGAACAGCATACGCATTATCTGTACCTACAATTAGATAACATGTACGGTACAGCTATCAGGGGGGTGAGCCAAAATGTTTTCGTTTTCGCTTCGTTATAGAATCGCCGATGAATGGAATAATTGACATAAGCGTTCGTTAATATGACGTTGACGTTCGACTCGTCTTATGTCAATTCCATACATTTTGATCGGCGATTCTATAACGAAGCGAAAACGAAACATTTTCGTTTTCGCTTCGTTATAGAATCGCCGATGATAATGTATGGAATTGACATAAGCGTTCGTTAATATGACGTTGACGTTCAACTCGTCTTATGTCAATTCCATACATTTTGATCGGCGATTCTATAACGAAGCGAAAACGAAAATGTTTCGGCTAAATGGCCAGAACAGTTTTCGTAGGCGCTTGGACGATTTTCGTAGACATCTACAAAGTTTGCGTAGACACCTGCACGATTTTCGTAGACATCTACAAAGTTTGCGTAGACACCTGCACGATTTTCGTAGACATCTACAAAGTTTGCGTAGACATTCTACACAAATTTCGTAGACATCCGCACAGTTTTCGTAAACATCTTCACTTTTTGATTACATACCATTTTTTTAAACTAGACTATATAGATAACTAGCTATCCCGGCAAACGTTGTCTTGCCATAAAATGGTTTTCCTGCTTTTCTCTTGAAGTTTTTTCTGTTTTGTTTTTCTATAGACCTCATGGAGCCAGAGACCTTTCCAACGAATGCAAAACCGTGAAAATCGGTTCGTGCGTTCTGGAGTTATAGAGTCAGGAAGAAAAACCGACTTATTGTTATGTATTAAATTAAATTATTAATTAAGTACTAATTTACTAACAAGAGTCTAAAAAAACGTTATTTAAACAAATAAAAAACTAAAAACTACCATATTAGATTAGGAGCTACGAAAACCCTCATTCGTGATCCCTTTCAATTATCGCGATACTTTTGGCGGGCTTAAATCAATTAGTGCTGACAGGTCTTGCCGCGCTGTAACGGAAAGTAATGCACCATTTCTGTCCGCTGTATCGGGCTTTACGAGCCCGACGTGACGATTCAACCGGTACTTAGGACCAATGTTTCTCAACCAGAGACCACCACTCACCAGTGGTCCGCAAAAGCTTAAATGGTCATAGGTTTAAATAAAAATTAATTGTGTTAAATAATTTAAAAAAATAGAACATAGAGCAAAACTTACACTCAGGTATATTAAAAATCTGCTGATTTCTCTGTGTGTTAACTCCTATTATCTTTTTATTAATATTTCAGTTATATAAAATTATTATTAAGTAGTTATTATTTCAATTATTTATCATTATGTCTATCTGTCTATAATTATTTAGTTTAAAGTGGTCCTTTATTTTGAAAAGGTTGTGAGCCCCTGTGAACCCCTTACGTAGACAAATAAACCAGGGCCAGTAGAAGTTAAAGCTAACTCTGAAATAAATATTATTTAATTTCAGACTTATAAACTATGGAAATGAAAATGATACATGAATAAAAATCTTGAAAGACATTTTAATCGAAGCCGTGATGTAGTTAGTTGTTTATATTACGTATTTTGATGTCAGTAGCGAATAATGCTTAGGTTAGGACTTTTTTTAATGCTCGACAATGTTTATTTCTCTAAAACCGCCTCATCAAGTCGGCGGACGCTTCTGCAGACGTGAAGAGGACTAAGGGCCAACGCTAAAACACGGGCGGATGCGGACGCGGGCGCACGAGCGGGCATCTGTCGCGTGCGCCCATCTCATTTAGCGCTGCTAGTATATTTTTTATGTCGAGCGTGCACAGTAGTGCTAAGTAGATTACCATGGATTATTTACTAATTTATTATTTGGCAAAAAGACGTCAACGGAAACAACGTCGATTGTGAAAAGCGTGCGCCCGCGCCGTGTGCCCGCCCGTCCGTCGAACGTGTTACAGTCCGTCGCCCGCGTCCGCGCTCCGTCGCACGCGCCTGCGCTGCCCATACTATTTTTCATTATACACACGCGAGCGTGCGCCCGCGCGAGTTTTAGCGTTGGTCCTTAAAAATATATCCACAGCCGAACATAGAACCTCCTCCTTTTTGAAGTCGGGTAAAATGACAAATGATGTTTGTAAAACACATAGAGTTGCAATAACCCGACGATTGCCCACTTTTTGCAGGATTGCTGTACTGTAAAAATATATGTATTCAAAAACTTTAGGGGCTTCAAAATGATAAGACAATGTTCCGCATACATACTTTATTAACGTACAAAATATCTCTCTCTAAACAATATTATGAAATAATATAAAAAGTACATCACTATAATCTGTAAATACAACGCAAATACGTCACATTTTAATAAATATAGCAAGATTCCTAAATAAGATCATTTTTATTAAAGCTTAAAAATACAAAAGCCAAAATCTCTAAGTATTCTGTTGCTAACGTTATGAAATTACATTTTTTATTAATGAATGTATAAAAGTAACAAAAAGTCAATCCTTTTGCAACATATTTCTTAACTGGCACCATCTAGTAAGGTACCAAGAAAATTTTAATACAATTCCAGGCATCTGTCAACTTGAATACCAAAAACGGCAAGTTAAGAGTATAATATCAATAATAATTACGTTTTTAAATATAAATAATACTAACAAATATAAAACACTCGATTAAATACTATTTTAATAATACTTATTAGAAATAGCTTTTATTAAAGAAGGTAAACAAATTTTATTCAAATTCATAGGCAATTATAAAATACATAATTATAGCGTGAACAAGTAGTTATTTATAATAATAATACGTAATATTATAGAAAATGGCAGTGCAATACATAGTAATAATTCCATAAGTTGAGATCTAGTAAAATTATTTTTATTGTCTAGCATAAAAGGCTTGCAAAGGAATACAAAGGCAATGTTACTTAATTTAGATATTAGTAATATTCTTAGTATACCTTAAAATAGTGTTAGCACAAATAAAACCTTTACTTACTAGATTTTAGTGGACATTGTGTAGTGGCAGAAATATTTAGATCAGTGTTTAATACAATTTTAACAATAAGTTAGGTACTGCTCTGAGTCAGTCGGTACGACATTTATTTTCATTATTTTACAACAAATTATTCTATGAGTAATAGATTTTAAAATAATACAGATTGTTAACAGTTTGAGACTCATTATTAATTATTGGAGCTGTACTTAAAACAATTATAAAAGTCTTTTTTATATGTTAGTAAAGAGAGGCAGTTCAAATGCAAATGTTTTCGAGGGTATTTCGGAATGTGTCAAATGTCAACGTCAAATTGATTTATCATGGCGGGAAAATCTCTGTATACCTAACTAGATTAGCAGAAAACTAGTAATAGTTTAAAACTTATAATGGAACTAAACTATTTCTTTTTAAACGAAATAGTTTAGTTCCATACCAAAATACATAAACATTTTCCAGCAAAAATGTGACAGCTGCAAAGAAACTAGCGTTCTCATTTTATGTCAACTTTTTATGGCCAAGCTGTATCATGTATGTATGATTTCGCTTAGTTCAATTACTTTTATTAAATACTGTAAAGGATTGATCCCTACGCCTGAAACGGAACATGTCAAGGCATAAACCTCGATAATAATAATTATTGTGCGTTTCAAATCTTGTAGTAATACTGTGTAAGAATATTTTTGTATTTTCAACAGATAATATTGTAAACGTAATTTAAAATGTTGCTTATATAAATACAATTAATACTAAAGTTCAATTCCCATAAATAATTTAAAAACCAAATCCCTGAAAATTACAAAAATAACACAATATTAATTATTGCATAACATACACAGTTCATAAAATAAATTAAGATCTGTAGCACATGAGTAAATTACATTTATCGTCTAAATACTATATGTTATAATACTAAAATTGTGAGAAATAATTTTATGAAAAGGTATTGTCAAACAGATCATAGCTATGCTAATTTTGCAGATATTAAATCAAAACAGTAAATTAAATCGATGTTAAGCTTAGTAACTTATCCTCTGAGTTGTTAATTAAAGCAATACTAGTTCCTAGTCACCTTATCGTTAAAATACAAATTTTCTTACAATTATTGTCAGCCATTATTCTCCTACAGCTCTACTCACCACCCAAAAGCCTACATCCCGTTTACGCCACGCCTACCCTAACCAATCGATTGTCCCGCAAAATCGATTATAAAATCGATTGCAATCGATATTTCGATTTTATCGATTTGACAAACGAATTCCAATCGATTTTACGCAACAAACTTACGTATTGAAAATCAACAGTTATATATTTTTATCAATTACGAGTACCTACAAAACTACGTTTATAATCCAATATTTCATCTCACAGCTCCCATTTTAAGGCTAGCTTGGGCATTTGAACACATGGCAGGCTATATAACAACATTTTTAAGTAGTCTACAACGGTTTTAGGTCCGAACAAAACATTTGAAGCCAAGTGTTGAGAAAAGACTTGCTAGATAAAATATGCAATTTCAAGAATACATTTTGGGGTTATAATAATAATAATACGAGCCAGTATTTTCAAAGACAGTTCGTAGTGACGTATTAGATTAAGTAATAAAATATTATTATTGACTATTAGACATTAAAACAAAGGTATATAATATAATAATAATATAGTAATATACTAATAAATATAGAATTTCAAGAGATTTTGCATTAAAATCTTGTAAATATTAGCCGTAGGGATAGTAAGATGAAGTCATAGAAAGTTTTTAGGATTTCTTCGAAACAGTGATGGATTTCAACATAACTTTAACCTTAAGATCGCTTAATATATAGGATAAATTCAGTTTTAGTTTAGTAGTATTGCTTGTCTGTGTAAGGCAGTTTTAGTATGGACGTGTTTATGTAGTCGTTTAGTATGGCGATCAAAAGGTTAAACTGGTTTACAATACTGGACTTAATAAGTAATCTCAATAAAAATATATTTCTATGTTTACTGTATCTTATTCGCGAGATAACTATTTTACTGGACATGTCTTATTCGATAGCGAGTGTTTAGTATTCAAATATTTTTACTGAGTATGGATCAGGATGTTAATTTTCATCTATGGGATATACAGTGTGTTAGTGTAAACACCGTTATCCTTGAAACCATCAAATGAGCCCGTCAAAATGATCAACTTTTTCTATGAGAACAATGCTGGGAACTCAAAAAAAATGCCGTCTTCATACCCATACATCGGTATGGGTATGAAGACGGCATCGGCCCGGATCGGCAATTTATATGGGTTGACGGGAACGGGTGGGAAGACGGACATTTTTGAGTTCCCAGCATTGTTCTCATAGAAAAAGTTGTTCACTTTGACTGGCTCATTTGATGGTTTCAAGGATAACGGTGTTTACACTAACATCTTGTACATAAAATATGAAAATAAACACATATTTACAAATATCAGATTATTATAGCTTCTACTCATCGATGAAGATAATCTCAGACATCTATTATATAATATCCCTGTTGGGCATCTCCATCATTTTAGGGTAAGGCTGGCGCTGTGCCGAAGCGATGCAACGCGTCATAATTTTTTTTGCCTGCAGCCTTAGATAAATTATTGGAGACCCATGATTTATCTGTGCCTGCAGCATTTCCGCTGTGTAAATGTGGAAGCGCGATAAGAGACGAAGAGGGAATGCACACGTCAACGCGCGCTTTCATATTTCCATTGCAAAGATTTGTACTTAAACAATAGAACAATAGAGATGAATATGCTGTAGGCGAAAAAGTTTATGACGCGTCGCGTCGCTTCGACTCTGCGCCAGTGTTAGTTAAGCCTAAGGGACCTATCAGACAGACAGCGTTCACATAGAAACGGTCACTTCTGCGCACTTTGCTGTCACACAAAAGGCATTCTGACGCGGTCAGCCCTAGTAGACAAGTGGCAAGCGTTTATCGTAAACGCTAACAAAATGTATGCGATTTGACATAGTCATCGCTTCGCTAGCGAATACTAATGTCAAATCCCATACATTTTGTGGCGTTGGCGTTTACGATAATCGCTTGCCGCTTGTCTAGGCCCTCAGAACGCTACCTGTGTGAGTATATCTATGTAACTAATTTAACACAGAGATCGCAAAACCGACCGCTCTCTATCTGATAGGTCCCTTTAACATGAGTTTTCTCGCGAATAAAAATCTACTCTCTTACTAGGTACGGGCGGGCGTGGTGTGGCGACGAGTGATTGTCGCGGCGACGGCGGGGGACGGCGCGGGGCGGGGGCGTGACGTCACACGTCACACGGCCGCAGGAGAGGCTGACTGTCAGTGCCACTTGGACTTCTGCGCGAATATGTCTGCGCGGAGGTTCTGAGCGAAGCATATGCCTAGGATCTGCGGGGTTGAGAGTATAATGAGTATACAATATTGAGTTAGCATGAGAGTAATTGATTGAGGCATATGGCGGATGTCATTCGTTTTTATGTCAAGCTTAACCGATTGATTAAATAACATCGTCTTGGCTTAACCTTACTAAAGTATGGATGTCCGCTATCTGCATGAATCAATTTCTTTGATGGTTCAAATGTAAATTATGTTTTAAAATCAAGTAAATAGCAATCAACTACATTTATAATGTAAACAGCACACTAAATAACATTTTATGGACGGATAATAAACTTTTTTATGACCTCTTGATTTCATATCAAGAGGTCATAAAAAAGTTTATTATTTTAGTCCAAATTGGCCAACTGGTGTGTCATGTAGTATTGACGGAGATTAAACTAATACTTTCAGGCCCAATTTCACCAACGTCTATTAGTGTTAACAGCTTGTTAAAATGTCATGTCTTCTCTTTCATTCATATGAAAAACGAAAGAGGTAACATGGTACTAATTCGAGCATTATCTTTAACGTCGTTGGTGAAATTAGACCTTAGCTGTTTAAAATAGTTCTACACCACTTGCCAAGTTAGATTGTCATAATAATAGTAAAATGTGTACACCGTTTCAATTCATTTTGATAAAAATGTAAACAAAAAATGGACGAAATAAGGTCCCAGCCAGCCCTGGGTTCTAGTCGATACTTAGTCGCATTACATTCAACTTAGCACCGTTCTGTGCGCCGAGCATGCGCATAACGAGAAAATTTTGTCTACATATTTTCTCGATGTTTGATAGTTTGTCTCTTCATCTCTATTAACCCTAGCATGACATATATATTTTTTCTCGTGTAGATCTGTCGTCAAAATCTATTGACATAATGTCAAAAAATGATTAAGAAATTATGTCGATATCGACAATATAACTACACTCGAGAGTGAGATATCTCGTTGGACGCGCATGCTAGACGCATAGATCATAATGTTATACCTTTTTGGATAGCTGACAAAATGGAAATGTTTTTAAGCTTATCTGCAAACAGACTTCCATAGATTATTTTTAAGTATCGCTTAAAGAAAGACACATCTTAGGTTTTATTTTTGTTTGATTTTTCACTTTTCGTCGTATCCTACGAATAAGGGCGCTGTTGCAAAAACCCTACTTTACAGGAGAAGGTTTTTTGTGTTTATTTCAAAATATTGTTAGACAACTTTTAGAAATTAATTATGAAATTATCGCATAACTACGTAGCGGTTCCTATTAAATTTTGAATGAGACGTTTAATTTGATATTTCGGGTAGATTTGTCCCTTATTTCTTTTTTCGGCGGAGTAAAATAAGTCTCATCAGACACAAGTAACGTTATGCCTTTTTTGTGCGGATTCAACGGGGTTTTAAGAGCATTTGTATCTTTTTAGTGATCATAATCAAAGAATTTCCTTTTTAAAACCACATTGAAAAATCGGCCAAGTGCGAGTAGTACTCGCGCATGAAGGGTTCCGTACCATTATACAATAAAAATAGCCAAAAATGTGTGTTTCGTATGATTTTACCCCCGTAATTTTTTAATTTATTTTAATTTTGTCGTCAATTATTATCAAAGTATACCTAAATACAACGGAACATTCCAAAAGCAAATGTTGTTATTATTGACATGGAGCAAAAAAAATAGCAAAAAATCACGTTTGTTGTATGGGAGCCCACTTAAATATTTAATTTAATTTTTTTTTCAGTATTTATGGCATCCACAACCGACAAAAATGTTAATAAAATGCCAATTTATGTTATAGGTTTCATTTTCTACGCCACTCTACGCTAAAGCAGCGGTGGGATGGGCCAATGTCGGTAGAAAATGTGGCCATGACCGCGGTTGCTTGCGGCAAAGATCAGAAAGCCACCTTTAGATGCAAAAAATAAAGGATTTGTTATAAAGCACCGCAAGACCCTTGACACTTAGGGCCAACCCACACGTACCATAACCACACCACGTCGCAACGACAAAATGCCGTCAAGCAGTCGTTAAGTGTGAACGGTGTCGCTGCAGCTTTTTGTAGTTGCGTTGTGGTACCGACAAAATGTCGACGTGGTTGCGTTGTCGCCAGTAGTTGCGATGTGGTTACGTACGAAAGTCAATGAAACGGAGAGGGGAAAGAGCGCGGGCACACCGCGCGTTGTCATTGCATCGACGCAACGTTGTGGTTGCGATGTGGTCGGCCTAGTGTTCGCTTGTGGTTGCGATGTGGTCGGTATCACACAAGTCAATACGTCAAATCCCATATAATACTAAGCGCTCTGGGCCACGAGTATGTTTACATTTGACCAAAATAAATTGAAACGGAACACAGCTAGTGCGTCTACAACTTACTTGTGCAAAAGCGGTACAAACAGCGGACGTGGCTACTATCAACAGATTATGATCAAACCATTCCTCGGCGGCCTCTAAGCAGCCTTTGTCATAAATTATCTTAGCTTTCTCAAGGTTCTAAAACAAAAAAAAACAAATGAAACAACTACACTACGGTGCTATGACAAAATAAAACATAGATTAAATAAACACAGACGCTACACTTCCTATACACATTAATGGGGGAAGTCGTAGCCTACGCAGTTCTAACGTATCATGCTAAAGTCATAATGAAGATACTAGTTATTTTTCTGCCTTTTTCTGTAGTATTCGGGATATTAATCATATACAACCTTTAAACGTCATGTAGGTAGTACCTTCATTATAACTATAGTCTTCGCATTAATAATTCAACAGTGCAAAGTCAAAATGAATATTGGCTACAATTGGTGATAAGTACGGCAAAAGACGCTAACTATTATTTTTGACATTTGCACTGCCATCCCGCAAGTTTGAAAACGTTACACACCCTTCTATATCGACAGTGGCGCCGCGACAATGCAGTGACATAAAAGTATATCATTAACCGATTCGTGGCCACTGCCGCGCCCAGCGCGTCATATAAAAAGATTCAGTGAGGCCGATGACGCGCCAGGCGCGGCATACAAGGGTTGTTAAAAAAACACGTTAACACTAATTGATTATACTGTAATTACAATTCCTTAGTCTAAATGTGCATAAAGCACAACCAGTGGCCAATGCCGCACAACTGCTTGGCCTGTGGTAAGAATTCGTGAAAATGAAGGTGGCAACGAATCGGTTAAGCTGATCGCACATGTGTCCGCACTGTACGCGCCGCATTTCGTGACGTCATTTCATACAAAGAATTCTGGGATGCGTTTGACGGAAAAAAGGTGTCCAAATGCACCAGCCAGAGAACATTTACTTCAACAAGGATGATACAATCCTTCATAATATGAACAAGCATTAAGCGGCGCTTAGCGCTTAGCGATCGTCATTTTCCTTTCACTTGCCACTGTCACAGCGGCACTGTCGCACAACTCTCATGTACCATCGAGGAAATTGATTCCTAGGCAGTTGACAGACCAACGTCTTTTAGCCGGATCATGTCAATTCAATGTTAGCTGTGATCGGTCGGATGGGTTTGACATAACGCGACCAACCTACGTAGGTCTCCCATCTGCCTAACAATCAACTTCTCTGATAGTACCATCTAAGAAATTTATTCATAGGGAGATGGCGGACCTACGTCAATTGGACGAGTTATATCAATTCAATATTAACCCTAGAACCGTACCCTGGGGTACAAATTAAAAAATTAAAAAAAGTTTCGTTATATTTTTTTACTGTTCGACGGTTTGTTTCGCGCGTCCGTGTATTTACGTGGGACGGGGTGATGCGCTGATACCTCAGTCGGACGAAGTTCTTGCTTGCAAGTGGAAGCGGTACATTGCTTGTGGGGTAGTGCAGTACCCCAGGGTACTTTAAACGTAAGTATTATTGTTTGAACATTTTCATCGTTTTGTTGTTTTTTTTTTGTTATTTGTGGGCATGAATTTGATGAAACCGACATAAAATTTATCGAGATCGGTCAAGCAGTTTTTTTATTGTAAGTTTATTTATTTTTGATGGCATTAAAGGATTGTTTACACACTCCTAACTTATTTTCTTTTTTTCAGATAGCGTCTAGACGTAATTTGAGCGAAAATTAAATAGAGAATATTCGTCTGGAATCGGAAGATGGTGAAGATCTGTTTTTAGGTGAGGCATCTGATGAAGAGCTGGATAAAGTTATCCAAGATTTTCACGATGACATAATTTTTTCTCAGAGTCCTCACTCTTTAGAAGTAGAGTCACCTCCTGATTCAGACGAAGAAATAGAAGATAAGTATATTTGCAGTTCAGTTCTAATGCGTAACCAGTCACTGTCCTCAGCGTTCCAGATATTTTACGTGGTAGAGGTAGAAAAAAAACAGAAAAGCGGCGAAAAATGCGTATGGCATGGAAAGCTTTGTCATACTTATAGTGTGTCGCGCAAAACTCGCCGCTGGAGCCTCTGTGTGTTCTATGGAATACTAAATAATGTGGGGATCAATTCTATGATACTGTTACATTCTATTCAGATGCTGCTAATGAGCAATTTTTCAGGAATAGGCGCACTTGCCTGAAGACTCTCGCTTTGATCTCATAAAACCGCACCTAGATGACAGATTTCAATACCGAACTTTGCCAACGTCCCTACAAATAAGTATTGGTGATATACTGGGGAAGAAACGACCAACGCCTTCTATAGCTTCTCCTAATTTCAAATCTGGAAGGTGTTTTTTCTTCCCGAGGTCCAAAGACCGCAAATCACGTACGCAATGTGAGACGTGCAAAACTTTCATTTGTACTGTTCACCAGAACAAAAATGCAAAAAAATTTTTATAGTACCTAATTAATGCGATTTAATTATGTTTAGAAAGACTGAGGTTATTGTTAAAAAGTCTATGTAAGTTAATTTAATAATAAAATCTTTAATATCTTTTTAAAAATGTGTTATTATTGTTGGGGTGCACTAGTACCCCAGGGTACCGTTAGATAAAGTTTAAGATGGGTACGGTTCTAGGGTTAATCGTGATCTGTCGGTTGGGTTTGACATATCGCGACCAAGTTACGTAGGTCCGCCGTCTGCCTATGAATCAACTTCTCTGATGGATCAGCGTCATCAGTAGCTACACAGCGCCAGTGGTCTACAAGCGGTGACCTTGAGCGTGAGCGGGCCCATGACGGCGGCGGCGACGAGGGGGAAGTGCCGCTGCAGCCAGTCCTCGCCCGCCGCCAGGCACCCCCGCTCGTGGATCACGCGCTCGCTCGCCGGCTTCATTGTATTTTAATAAGATATCTATCTGACCCGGCAACGTTGTTTTGCCATATAAATAATTTCCAGTATCAATAGGTCACCGATTCAGGACCACCCCTCTCCCCTCGATGACTATATTTGCCTTTAATTATTTTCTTTTAGTATGCCGATTACTATTTGTGATGATTTCAGGCAGTGACAGCGCCTGTTCAACTAGTCTATAAGGCAAACTGCCACGAACCGCTAAAAAGTAACACAAAGTCCAAACATCCATACATACAAACCGTAAATTACATGATAGGAAACTATTCATTAAAAAAAATTGGTTGTCTGTAAAGTCGGTTTACGGACGGTAGTTTGACGTGACAACTTCAGACATTACAGTCGCTCGAGCCGATCATGCCTCTCTTTCGTTCGTGCTGCCTTCTCGCTTGCAGAATGCTACAATGAGCGTAACGGGACAATGACGTCATGTATTTCGTGCATGCAGCCCGTAGTATCGAGTTATTAGACGTTGTCACGTCGAAATAGGCCCACAGCAATACGTGGACAGTGCTCCCAAAATGATAATGCGCACAGGAATTTTCGTTACTTTTCGGCAACGGTCGTATTTTCCGAGCGTCGGAAGACGTCGCTGCAAGCGCTGTTTTAAAATTAACTTTAAAGAAAAACGCTTTGCAGTGACGTAGAAGCGCCTGACGTTGCTTGGACGTTACCATGGTAACGCCGCGATGGCTTCCCGTTGAGTTAGCGACAGCGGACAGCCACTGGCTATATGATACTATTTACTTCTATTTCCTTTCCTTTCCTAAGGTGCAAAATGCAAGTTTCATAGATTCGAGTGTTTTCGTGATTACGACGATTAGCGAAGTTTTCCATGCGCATTATTAATTTGGGAGTACTAGACTGTACTATGCTATCCGTATTAAAAGTTGTTTGATTTAATTTTGCATCAGATCATACTTAAATAGTATGTAGATTTAAAAGAACAAATAAAAACTTATACTCACATAAGTGCTCTTCCTGACGTCATACCCGCACTGCTTGTTGCGTATGATGTCCTGCGGCTTGTTGCGGCAGCAGCTGAAGGGGACGCCGCACGCCTCGCGCGACCCCACCGCGCCGCTCGAGCAGTTGAAGTAGATGTTGCGGTCCCAGTCCTCTGGGGACTCCACGCCGCAGCATTGCAGCTGGTAAATGTCGTAAAACACGTTGTGTTACACAAAATATAATAGTCAGGGTTCCATAGGACATTTTTTTTATTATCAAGCAAATTTTTTGTGAGTAGCTTCATTTTGATAAAACGAACAACAATTTTATCTGCGAAAAATCTCGAAAGTGGTAGCTAACAGAGATAGAAAGGATTTCATACTTTGATTTGATGGTCCTAAAATATGGATTGTTTTATTTGTCGGACAATGTTACTTTTAAATAATATAACTAATTACCTATCAATATACAAAAAATCTGCTGGTTAGGGTTCCGTTTTGGGTTCCGTAGTCAACCAAGTTTTGTTGATTACAGAACCCTAAAATGGAACCCTAACCAGCAGATTTTTTGTATATTGATATAGGTTAGTGGTTATAATATAATTTAAGAGAATAGCTTTGTCAAATTGTACAACCCAGGAAAACAATATTTAGAATTTCCGATTTTTTTCCTTCCTTTCCGTATAGAAACTTATACAGTAGTATAAATGAAATAAAATTATGAAAAATTTACTCTTCAAAATAATAATATTATGTCCTCTTCCCTGATTTTTAAAAACAATAATTGCAAAGAAGTTAGAAACAAAAAATGATATTATTGGTACTTTTAATCGCACAAAACCATCCAATTATTATACTATCGATAGCAAATGCATGATTTATATTCTTATCATGTTTTTAATATGTAAGTATAGCAAATTAATTTCTGAGAAAACCGTTACTAATTAAAAAAATCATATCGTTAAGAATGAAAATGGGTACTGTGTACATAACAAAGCATAACGAATATAGTACATAGAACTTGTCTCACCCAATCTTCTTGTATCCAATCAATCAAATTTTGCTGATCAGGATCATCCCTGTAGTAAGTGATGAAAGATTGAAAGCCGGTAGTTGCTTGTAGTTTTATCTGTAAATAGTTTTTTCTATTAACATTTTTGTATCAAAAAAACGTATTATATGTTTGTGTAAAAGGGGTAAAAGCCGCGCGCAACTATAAGTTCGTTCAGCTGTGTGCTTCCATGTTCGTCCGCATTCAATAAGTAATATTTACCAATTACGTTTCGGTGATCACTGATCTGACCAATAAGGCACTATCTTACGGCTAATTTACCAATGGCGTGTCTCCTTTAACGCGCCCACGCCCCGCTCGTTTCTCACTCCACTTTCCGATCAAAGAGACTTACAAATTGCGCACATTGCGCATTTTTGCAGAGCAATTCTAAAGTTACGCGCAGCCTATATATTAGGACTGAGTACATTCGAAAGTTATGTAGTTTTCAAGGCTTTATTATTTTGAATGTCAATCACTTACCCAGTCTTTAAAAACAAAGAATAGAATACCGGCAGTCATCTCAGCCAAAAGCAGCAACGCCAGGAACAATGCATACTGAAATATAGGACAAGCATATTATTTAACTTGCGCCAATATAGTTTTAACTTTAACGCCACAACTAAATGTCAATTATGTAAATTTTTGTTTCTTCTTGAGTCATATCACCAAAATGTTTAACACTACCAATAAGGTAAATTAAAGCACATAATATAAATGATGTAAGTCAAAAGGGAAGGCAACTCTATACATAGGTTTGTTTGTTAGGTTTGTTTGTTTGAACGCGCTAATCTCAGGAACTACAGGTCCGATTTGAAAAATTCTTTCAGTGTTAGATAGCCCATTTATCGAGGAAGGCTATTAGGCTATATTTTATCACGCTAAGACTAATATGAGCGAAGAAATAGAGGAAAATTTGGAAAAACGGGGGAAATTATTTGAAATTGTTTATTATCTTAAGAACTACTAGAGCAATTTTTATGTAATTTGGCAAACATAAAGAATAGACCACGTGAAGGGACATAGGCTATTTTTGCGGAAAAATGTACGTTTTCCGTGAAATTCCTAAATTACGCGGAAGACGCGCGGAACATCTTGTAAGTTATAACAAAATTAATGAATCCATAGTAATGATCATTTGAAATCTATAATAATAAAATTTAATGTGTTTTTCCATTTAATCATCATTTTTACTGTGGGCCAGGTGTCCGACCTTAGATGGCTCAGATAAAAAAAAATATAATAGCCCGGCCGCACATTGTCCGAATTCTGATCAGAAACAGTTGAATTTCGCCGGACTGCCACCCCGCACACTATCCGAAATAACCTTCCGGCGAGTTCGGGCTCACTCGGCTCAGTACAAAATGTAAGAGAGAGCACAGACGTTCAACTGTTTCTGATCAGAAATTTCGGACAATATGGCCGGGCTTAATTATGACTATACTCCACTCGGGCTAACTTGTCGCTAGCAGTCATTGACTCCCTGTCAAAAACTTGTCATTTTCCATATAAAACCACGATTGACAATATATGACACTTCATTGTCAATCGCGGTTTATAAGGAAAATGACAAGTTCTTGATAGGGAGTCAACGACCGCTAGCGACAAGTTAGCCCGAGTGGAGTATAACCTTCAATTTAATGAAGAGTTTGACAGATAATGTATGGCGCTTACATTTCAGTAATAATTAATGTTCCACTCTGAGTGTGGCAGAAAGACAAACAAAAGGAATACTTACACATGCTAAAAGACATGTATTCTCACGCAAGGCACCAACACAGCCAGTGAAGCCGATTATGAAGGTTATTGTACCTGTAACGAGATGAGTGCATGTAGAGATTAGTCAATTAACACAATTACTACACTCTGTTACATGTGCGTTACAAATGTGTGCAATTCCAACACAATAGTAGACTAAATTCTAAGTGATGTTGACCACATATTTTATAAAATGTACTGTTCTTTTTTTTTTTTTAATTTAACAAACCTCTGTATAGAAGCTATATTACTAATTTGTAAAATGCAGCTTATTACAAAATAAAATGGTGCATTGACTCACTTAACTTTCTCTCAGCTCAAGTTTTGTTCGTTAAATTGATTGTTTGAATTTTAATAAATAACAACCAAATAAATGTATTGTTTCTTCAAAAATAAATAAAATTGGCTTTGTAATTTACGATAGTAGATATGCCACAAAAAATATCTTACCGACACATATTAAAATAAATGCTGGATCCAGGGCAATGTTGGTTAGCCGAGAAAGATTGTTGAATGTGTCCTTCTCTGTCCATGCCCATATTCCTACAGCTAAGACTATAAGGCCTAAGAACTGAAACAATACCACAAAATCTTAAGCATCATATTTATAAAATACAAAGTTACACAATGTGTTACACAAGGTCAATACTGTTATTGTCAATGTTTTAAAAAAATGTTGCAGATTAACCTTTAATTATATATATTTTCTAGAATAAATTTTATCATTATGATATGAAATATTTTGTCCTCTGTAAAACAATATGAATCAACAAAATATTGTTTAGCATACGACAATACAATTAATCAATACATTCTACATGTCTATGAATAACTAGTATCCTTACAAAGTGAAAGTTGGAACAACTGTATTGGTTTTATTCAAAATTTAAGGTGTTTATGATTCAGAAATAAAAACATAAATAAACACTTCAAATAATTTAAATTTTGAAGACAAAGTAATAAATCAAATATGGGCAAACACAGCCTTGAAGAGATTACAAAGAAATAGACTATACTTTCCAATTAGACACACAGTAGTACTAATATATAAAATAACTTAAATACACATAAAATCAAGTATTATTTCGTTGACGAAATAGAATTCTTACCCAAAAGAGCACATTTACACCAAAAATCACATATTTTAGACAACAGCTGACTTCGGTCGTGTCACGTCGATATTTTCTTATATTAGGCATCGTGTATGATTATCACCACATATTTAGCCCTTAACTCTAGTCAGTTTCAAAAGTTTAGGACAAGATTAAATAAAACAATTTAATAACATTACACATAATAATTCTAACGGGAAATATGAACAAAAGCAACAACAATTTTTTAGGTCAAAGTTCAAACTCAAATGTCAGCGTGACAGTTGACAAGTGACAAGATGGAGAATAATGACGTTTTATTTTTTATCTTCTTCCTCTTCATCTTGTCTTCCTTTTCTCAAATGATATTTATCAAAACGTTTTCTTTTTTTTTTTTATTTGATTGTCAAGCAGTTTTCATTTTAGTCGCTAGATGGCGTAGGGGTAGACAACTATCGGTTAGGCTTAGTCGATAATATGTACTTTTTATAACCATCAATATTCTGATTGACGACAATCAGATTGATGGCTCAGATTAATGAAAAACTGATCGTGTAACCTACATCTATTGAAATGTATAAACACATACAAGTCTGAATACAAGCACTCTCGTTCGAGCGCAAATATCGACTGAATAGGGACGCACCGTACACGGCACCGTGACACGGTGCGGCGCCGTACCGTATCATGGTGGCAGCGTCGAGCCGTAACACGGTGCCGGCGCCGCGCCGTGTCTAATGGGGACGCAGCCTAACGTGTTTGTGCTGCAGTGGAAACGTTGACCCACGTAGTCAAAGAAATAAATTACTCGTAGTGCACGTTCACGCGTGTGCGTGGCCGTGCGCGTGCGCATGGCACAGCGTGCGCCGCGGTGGAATGGAGCCTAGTTTATGCTAATGGAAACTAGAATTAACACGTTCGCTGCTATATAAGGCTTAAACACTCGATGCATGTACTCGCGCTCTGTGCGGAGGCGAGAAACGATGAAGTTCCCCTGGTGCGGGGGCTGTAAAATGAGTGTTTTTGTATGTTCAAATGAGACAAGACGTATAGGTTTGAGTTTAGGACTTTAAGGGCTACTCGATAAAGCATTAAAATCGTGATGAGGTCTGCCGGCCTGATAACGCACTGATTCATCTTTTTTTCCATTCCTTGCGGGTAACGGGCCGAAAGGTCCGTCATACATCACAGGGTCACTCCACCCTTTCCCGCACTGGTATAGGTGATTGAATTGTTTACTTCATATTAGTGTTGTGACACAAAACATTTGCACAGTCGTTTGTTTGCGTTTTGAGATTTAGTTATTGGTGGTAAATCATTAATAATGCCTCGGCCAAATAAACAATGTAGAAAAATGCTTGAATAATCGTTTCAGCAAGAAAGAAATCGTGAAAGTGAACGTTCTGATATAAATATGGTCCGATACCTTACTAGGCCAATAAGCCCCATACCGCCGCGCCGCGGCGTATAGTTTAAATATAACCAATAACCATAGCTGGGCACCGTTAATCAAATTAATAGTTAACTTCGTTAATCGTTAATCCGTTAATATGTGTAATATGGCCTTGTTTTAACTTATATCATTACGTTGGTGTACAAACAAAACCTGGTTTAACAGGTTAGGGACAAAGCAAAATACTTTATTATATTTTTATTAATTAATTATTAGTTAAAAAATATATATAAAAAAAGAGTGCAGTGTAATTTAGTTAGGTAGAATACATTCTACCTAACTAAATTACACTGCACTCTTTTTTATCAACATGCAAATGATCACTAACAGTAATTTATAATAACAATAAATAAATCACTCTTCACTCTATAAGCACCGGTGCTGAGCAATGAAATGGTAAAACGAAACAAATCTCTTCTCTCTCGCACGCGCCTGAAAATGTATCCATATCTGGGAGCACGGCAGTGCTACAGCCGAGCTTTTTAGCAAAGGCCGTAGCATACTTTTCTCGAAGCGGTTTGCGGCTATTTCGCACCCCCTTCATCTTCGATGTTAACAAAGCTAGGGATTTATAATTTCAGTGACTAGGAGCAAGTATTAAAACTAGCTTAACCTCCAAATTACATAACATTTCGATAAATAGTTTAATAGTTACGGATGATCAAAGTTACTACATTTTGTCACTCGCTGACTGACAGATCATCAAAATTCTAAGGTACTTCTAGCAGACTTAGAACCTTCAAATTTGGCAACAAGGTAGGTCGTTATCCACAATGAAAGGAAAAATTATTAAACTGGCCAAGTGCGAGTCGGACTGGCGTACATAGGGTTTCGTACCGTAAATTTGTATGGGAGCCCCCGTTAAATCACTAGTTTATGTACTTTCTATTACTTATTATCAAAGTTGAAATACAATTAAGTATTTTTAAAATTTTCAAAAACCTTTCTTTTACCATTATGGATATAGAGTAAAAAAGTGCAAAAAAACGTGTTTGTTGTATTAATCATTTATTTTATTTTAGTTGGACTATTAGTTTTTATAGCGACAACAAAAGTACATAATTTGTAAAAAATTAAAATATCTAGCTATAGCGTTTCTCTAGATCTAGCCTCGTGACACACGGACGGACGACAGACAGACAGCGAAGTCTAGACTCATTAGGAATAGGCTCCCGTTTTCATCCTTTGGGCAAGGAAATCTAAAAACTGAAAAGTATAATATAACTTTATTAAATAAAAGAAAAGATTTTTATGCGTGTGGCTTAGCAAGAACATTAAAAATGAGTTTCGACTTCATAATAATAATTGTATGTACAAAAGGAAAAATAGTGTTAACAAAGTTAACAATGAAACAATGATAATTAAATTCGATTAAAATATAAATGAAATCAGAACTGCGAATTACGATGTACACTCCATACTCGCTCGATTGATGGTGTAGCACTCTCTTTATATCGCGGTATCGCTTGTTTGCGGAGTATAATTATTATGGTTTAAAAAAATCCGGGATAGGTCGTAATACTCAATCGAAAGTAACATCGGTGCACGAATAACCTCCTGAAAGTTCAAAAGTTGTTGGGCTATCGTCATAGAATTTGTACTTTGTAGAAGTACCTACCTGTTATTATCAATTAATTTTACGACCTAGAATATTATATACCTAGAGAATCTCTACTCTGTTCTTAGCTTAGCGCCCATTCTCTATCTCTAGTAGAGATAGAGAATGGGCGCTAAGCTAAGTACAGAAAAGTTTTAACGTGACCTGAAAAGGAAAGAAACCTTAAAAAAAGAAATGAAATCCCACCAAAACAACTTATTTTGTAATTTAAATCAACATTCAGTGAATTTATCAATAGTTTTCTTTATTTTATAATTATTATAGTGGCTTGGCAATGAGCACTAGAGAAATAATCTGCGACTGATTTGATTTATTGGGTACCATCATCCACATGCGTCGTTATATAGTACATACTAAAAAAACACTTTACGCTTGCCGTTTGTGTACGTATGAACTACCCCAAATATGAAGTTTTATATTTGTTTTTCTTGTGCTCATTGCCGAGCCTCTATAATAATTATAAAAATATAGAAAAATATTGATAAATTCACTGAATGTTGATTTAAATTAGAAAATAAGTTGAAGGCTTGGCTTGAATGTGATCTGAAAACTTTTTACGATAGATATATTGCATGGCCATGCAATATTTTGCTTGGCTCCTTTTTACATTTAATGTTTTGGTGGGATAGTATTGTTTTTGATTCACTCGTTGCTGCCGTGTCGCCGCGCCGCGCTGCCAGCGGCCCGGCACTTGTCGTTTCATACTGTCTGAACCTGTTTTCCGCACCGCGCCGCGGTGCCGTGCCGGTAAATAGTAGGCATTGGATTAACGATTAACGAACTTCTGCATATTAACGGAAGTTAACGAGTCCATTTATATTTTTAAAAGATAACTTAAAAGTTAATCCGTTAATCAAAATGGTAACTTCGTTAATTAACGATTAACGGATTAACGAATTAATGCCCAGCTATGAATATAACGCTAATCGGCCAGTTAACGCACTATATAAAAATCCGTCTGTTTTAGTCCCGCAGCGAACGTGTTAAGATATTTTGATTTATATCACTGATACTTTTTAGAAATACAACCAATATTATGTTATAGCCGGCTTACACGACGTATTAATAAGTTGATATTATGTACGGATCATAGAATTAATATATTTTTAACTTAATTTGATGTGCCTGCCCAAAATGTGTCAAGCGACCAGCCGCACCTTCCAACTTAACAGAAAATCTTGTTTAGTACTAAATTTTGTGTTTACATGCAATTAATGACTTAAAATAAAATTTAAATTTAGTCAACTACTTATCAACTTAAGACCCAGTTTCATCAAGCAATGTTAAATAAATAACGGCTTGTTAAATCAGATAATGGCCTGTTACAGCTATCGAGCGTTCCACCATGCCCTAATGTCATGTTATTTTTTTTTTATGAAATAAGGGGGCAAACGAGAAAACGGGTCACCTGATGGAAAGCAACTTCCGTCGCCCATGGACACTCGCAGCATCAGAAGAGCTGCAGGTGCGTTGCCGGCCTTCTAAGGGGTAATAGGGGAGGGTAGTTAAGGGAATAGGGGAGGGTACGGGAGGAAATAGGGGAGGGTAGGGAAAGGAAAAGGGTAGGGGATTGGGCCTCCGGTAAACTCACTTACTCGGCGGAACACAGCGGAAGCGCTGTTTCACGCCGGTTTTCTGTAAGGACGTGGTATCTCTCCGGTCGAGCCGGCCCATTCGTGCCCAAGCATGGCTCTCCCACGTCAAACACGGTGTTAAATTTAATTCCTGCTGTGGAGGTCTGTTAAATATTTAACAGGCTGTTATATGAGTCAAAATAACAACTTTCAAAGACAATAATACGCAATATCAGTCTGTTTAAATTTCCAAGGTGACTGTAACCAGTAACCTGCAATTAACTTCAGATCAACAGTGTCAAACGAATAGAGAGTGTCTATCGTCATGCCAACTTGTGTAGATTCTAAAAAGTAAAAGAAAAGAACACAAGCTATTATTTTATTACTGCAATGTTTTCAAGCTAGATTCTAGACATAATCCGACCGATTATTATTTTTTATAATATTATGTGCTAGTAACAATGCTAGTAACTTGCCTTCTGCTCAGACCTTTGCGTACCTACCTAATACTTCTTAATACTTAATGTATTTTGTGTACCTACCACTACACCTACCACGATAATATTAATTTTATAATAGTATGAAGGTGAAAGTTAATCTCAGTGGACTAAAGGTTTAATTAGTATGATGCAGCTTTTGCCTCCCTATGTTATTCAATAATCTCTGCCTACAGCTGGGACATAATTAAAAAAGCGTCAGATAAAAGTAGATATTATGAAAAACTAAAAAATGAATACAAAATTCTTTAATTTTTATTTAGCCTTAAATAGTAATTATTCTTCAATACACTTATTTACAAGTTTGTGTACCAGGAATGTGTTTATTTATCCAATCGATGTATTTGCTTACTTTTGTGTACACCCCTGTAACAAAAAAGGTGCTTAAATTGAAGGTGTCTTAAATAAATATTAATATTAAATGTTATCATCACGATTCACGAATATTACGGGTGTATCATTAAATAGAAATCTATATACGAGTATATACAGGGTGTAACAAAAACAAGTGATAATACTTTAGGGTGTGTACGTGTTCCTTGTAGAGAGTTCACTGTGAAAGTAGTAGCGCTGAAAGACGATTTTTTTTTCCACTTTTGTATGGGCAAGGGCCCGAGCGTCACGAGTTTCCCCATACAAAGGTGACAAATTTTTTTGGTCTTTCAGCGCTCTCTACAAGGAACACGTACATACCCTAAAGTATTATCACTTATTTTTGTTATATCCTGTATATATAAAACTCAAAGGTGACTGACTGATTGACGTAGTGATCTATCAACGCACAGCCCAAACCACTGGACGGATAGGGCTGAAATTTGGCATGCAGGTAGATGTTATGACGTAGGCATCCGCTAAGAAAGGATTTTGATAAATTCCAACTTCAAGGGGTTCAAATAGGGGATGAAATTTGTATTTAATAATACTTCTTAACGCGAGCGAAGCCGCGGGCAAAAGCTCGTAAAAAAATAAAATTAAATAACAATAATATTAATTTACTTAAATAAAATTATTTAAAAAACTTGAGAGATGTCAAGGGACACCCGAATGAAACAAAGTTATTTCTTAAGTTCAAAAAACCTGTATAAGTACAGTACATTACACAATTTAAAAAAAAAACACCATCTATTGACGCCAAGGAACCCAAACAACGCGTCGCTGTTTATTCCCAAAAAACGAATCTAGTTGACGCACAGGAATACTTTCAACGCCCTCTACCTCTACCATGCAGGTACTAATAAAAAGTGTCGAGGTCAAAATATAATTATCGTTGTCTAGCCTCCTTTACGCCGAACGTGCGATAAGGAACTTCGTTCCAATTAGTCCCGAAAAACTCACCTGGGAATCGTTCATCTCCACACCCAATGCCCCAAGATACGATACCTGTAAAGACAATAAATAATAATAATATTATTATTAGTACAAGCTCTACATCACCGTTCATCGTATTTTCAGAACCTTTGTTGAAATATCGTGCCTCCTCATTCATTTCACTACGAAGAACGATACAGATACCTACCTAGGTAATATTATTGTAAATAATAGCTTAGTTTTATTCCCTCTTTTTGTTTACACTTAGATTTAAGATTTCATATTAGTAATTCCTATTGGAAAATGTTTATCTTGTGTCTCATTTTTATAATATTGCTGTCCCTTTCGCACGGGAACGTAGTGTGTTTCACACAATTGTTATTGCTGTCTCTTTCTTGCATAGTTGCACTCGAACTATTGTTGTCTCCTTTTTACATGGCTTTGTTTTACACATTTTATTGTTTATTTATCTTATAAGAATGTTTGTTTACCATTGTATTAGCTTATAAGAATCCCATTTGATGTCATATTATGTGTAAAATGTTATATTTCAATAAACGGACTGCATTCGTTCGACAACAACCGATAGAACCCCACGGGCTCTAACGGTACAAATTTCATATATAAACACGCACTTTCTCGGTGCATACACATTCACTTCCGACAAGCCAAGCAGATGCATGCGTAAGCCCTGCTCCACCACACTCCGCTCCAAGCAGTACCAAGTTCACTCCTGTGTTTCCTTCTCGTCTCCTGCACCTCCTTCTCCAGGTATCTTCCATCCGGCAACCTTCACCCTTCAAGATACAGTCCACTGCTCTGCCACCCGGCGACCACGGCCCCGCAGAGTTTGTCGTGTCGCCAACAACTGGTCCTTCAGAAGCCGGATCACTGCGTCAGCTCGTGAAGAAAGAAGCTCGCCCTGAAGATTTCAGCCAGCCCTGGAGAAGAGAGAAGCTCGCCCTGAAGACGGCAGCCCAGTCCCGAAGAAGAGAGAAGATTGAAGAGAGAAAACACAGGAGAAGAGACGAAGCCCCTGCAGCCAAGGCCAGCGTCTACCTTCTGAAGAAAGAAGAAAGAAACAAGTACGCGCGAGTGTTGGTGGTTGGCTTTGCTTACCTCCACCGATTACTTGGAAGCAATCCTCATTAACGTGCGTGGCCACCTAGCGGTGTTAAACGGCCCCTGCAGAGCGCACGGAAGCATTGTGGACGACCTGACGCCTCCACACACCTACCCAGGTGAACAGTCAGACCCCGCCGGCACGGTACGGTAACGCTCTGGGGCCACAAGTTGGCACGCAACGACGGGTGCGGACATTCCTCCCGCACTCTGATGCACCCGTGAGCGCCCGCGCCCTCTACCGGGAGGTTCCTACCTTCCTATTCCCTGCAATCCTATTCCCGGTTCGGCGTCACCGCGGTAGCAAGCTGACCGGGCTGTTAGTAGTAGGCTTGGTAGGTCGCGTTACGTATACTTAGGTAAAGACATTAAGTGAAGTGAAAGTGAAAAGTGTTAGTTTTAAGGTTAGGGCCCCTCGTGCGCAATGGAGAACGCGCGTGTGTTGCGCTCGGGCAAGTCCACGCCCTCGCGGGAAGAGACGCCATCGTCAGGGCAGACCACGACCCACGAGACCAACACATGGAGCAGAGGCACCGGCGTTGAAGACACGACGGAGAGCAGCACGCGTACCGACGCTAGGGCCAAACTAAATTCAGTACCCGCACAAATCGACAACGTAGTCGAAAATGTAGGAAGTGCGCCGGGCACTATAGTTAACGTCCCCGGGGACAGAACAAGCAGCAAATTATCCGCGTTGCAGGCCGAATTAGAGTATCACAACTCCGAACTAGCACGGGCTAGGGCGGCGTCCGCAGCTGCCATGAGTCGGCTGGAAATAGCTAGGATAGAGCTAGGAGAATCCACCGACGCGGACCAGCCACCCAGATCGAATAAAACCCGAGTTGAAGGCTGGATCTCGGAGCAATGTGTTAGGCCGTCAACAAGCGCTCAAAACCCGGGACGAGACCCGCGTCCGACCGAAAACATCGAACCGCGCGCCGGTAACACGTCGCTTAGCGACATGACATTGCTAGCCAACGCGATAGTTCAAGCGGTCAATTCGAGTAGGTCGGAAGCGACGCCTAAATTCATTCATGAGTTGCCCCACTTCGACGGAACAATTACGGAGTGGATGGCGTTTAAATCCGTTTTTAATGACACCGCGGATATGTTCTCGGACATTCAAAATGTAGCTAGGTTAAGAAAAGCATTAAGAGGCGCGGCCCGCGAAACAGTTAGAGCTTTGCTATACACAGTATCGGACCCGTACGAAATAATAGATACGCTAGAACGGCGATACGGCAGGCCAGAACTACTTATTCTCTCCGAAATCGAAAACATAAAACGTTTACCCCGTATGACGGAAGACGGGCGCAATGTTAGTAGTTTCGCGAGTAAAATATCAAACACGGTAGCGGCCATAAAGTCACTTAACCAGCCACAATATTTGTATTCTCCCGAGTTAGTGGGTCGAATAGTCGACAAGTTAAATATTATTTTAAAATATAAGTGGTACGAGTTCAAATCTGAACGACCCGGAGCACCGGAGCTCGAATTAATGGCTAGATTTTTAAACATTATGGCGGATCAGTGCGGCGCGATGTTCGCGTACGAAACAGCTAGGGAGGAAAGGAGAGGCAAGATGAAACCTCGCGCGGTAAACACGACTCGCACACGGACTCATAAATCGACGCGTTATGATAGCGATAGTTCCTGTGATAGATCAGATTGCGAAGTCACGTACGAGCCGCGTAATACCGTAGCAGCCGCGTTCAAACCCTCAGCTAAAAAGGCCGAACCATTCAGGCCGAAGCATCGCACGCCGCGCCCCGCGACAGAGGCGCCACGCTCCGCGACGGAAGCGCCGTCAAACTCGTCCAATAGAAATAATTGTCCCGTATGTTCAGGCTCCCATACGACTATTAATTGTGCAGATTTTGTTAAACTTAGCGTATCGGAAAGATGGGACGCAGCTAAAAATAGTAAACTTTGCTTTAGATGTCTAAATAACTCGCACGGGCGAACTTTCAGATGTAAATATATTCCGTGCGGTATAAACGGTTGCGAAGCGTCTCATAATAAGCTATTACACGGCAGCGGCAGTGCAGCGCCGCCCGCAAGCGGCAATGTTAGCTCAATAAATCACGTTCGTGCGTCAAACACCTACCTCAAAGTAGTGCCGGTTGAGATAAGTGGCCCAGTGGGCACCACCGCTACATACGCCTTGCTGGACGAGGGCTCTACATTGACCCTAGTTGAGCGTACGGTAGCGGACAGTGTAGCACCCAGGGGTCGCAGCCAGCTACTTAAGTTGGAAGGGGTAGGCGGTAACCAAATTGACGACCCCGAATCGTGCAACATATCGCTAACAATCCGCGGCGCGTGTAGTCGAAATCTAGAAAAAATGAACGCGAGCACGATTAGTAATTTGAACCTTACGCCGCAGTCCGTAAGCAAGGACCTAGTTAGACAGTGCAGCCACCTAGCGGAATTAGAAGACGAACTGTGTTACGAGCAGGCTAAGCCTACGATACTTATCGGCCAGGATAACTGGCACTTAATTACGTCTCGACAATTACGTATCGGAAATAAGAGCCAGCCAGTGGCGTCGTTAACTAAATTAGGATGGGTCCTGCACGGGCAGGACGCAAGCTCGCGTAATTTAAATAATATTCAGTTCATAAGTCACGTAAGAACGTCGCAGTCCGAGGATCCCGCGTTAGAATTGATAAGGAATTATTTTAGCATAGAATCGTTAGGTATAGAGCCGCGTAAACCTAAAGCGGATCCGGACGAGCGCGCGTTAACTGTTTTAAATAGAACTTGCAATAAAATGAACGATTGCGATCGGTATGAGTCAGGCTTATTGTGGAAAACCGACAATGAAGTAATGCCGGACAATAAGAAACAAGCTCTAAGCCGTCTGTACAATCTAGAGAACAAATTAGATAAAAACTTAAACTTAAAAATAGAGTATTCGAAACAAGTAAATAACTTGCTAAGTTCGGGTTACGCAGAACTAGTGAGCACCCCAGCCACATCACCTCGCACCTGGTACTTACCTCATTTTTCAGTGGTTCATCCCCAAAAAGGTAAGGTGCGACTGGTTTTTGACGCTGCGGCTAAATGTGGGGGAAAATGCTTGAATGATGCGCTACTAACCGGGCCCGACTTATTGCAGTCGCTTTTCGGCGTTTTAGTTAGGTTCCGCGAAGGAAAAATAGCAGTAGTAGCAGACATCAAAGAGATGTTCTTACAAATAAAAGTGATTGAGTCGGATCGCGACAGCCTTCGTTTTCTGTGGCGAGGCGACGATAGAAACATCCCCCCGCGAGAATACCGTATGACCTCGCTTATTTTTGGGGCGGCCTCATCGCCGTGCGTGGCCATTCATGTTAAAAATAAAAACGCGCAAAACTTTAGTTCAGAGTACCCGAAGGTAGCTAAAGCTGCGGAACGGAACTTTTATATGGACGATTACTTAGACTCATTCGACGACGCGGACGAAGCCAGGCAAGCGGTCAATGCCATGTATAGGATTAACTTAGGCGCTTCGTTCGAGTTACGCGGTTGGGCGTCGAATGTGCCCGAAGTAATAAAAGACGTTTCCGATAAGCGAATTAGCGGCGCGACGACTTTAGGAAAAAGCGATACAGAGAGGACTTTAGGTCTCATTTGGAACCACGCTCGCGACACTCTAGGATTTAACGTGAATCTCAGAAACACGCCATCTAATGTAATTTCAGGGGAAATTTTACCCACCAAGAGGCAAGTCACTAGCGCCGTCATGTCGGTTTTCGACCCGTTAGGATTAGTTTCGCCGGTAACTATGGTAGGTAAGTGCCTCATTCAGGAAATATGGCGTAGTGGCGTAGGTTGGGACGATCCTATAACTAAGGAACACCACATTACGTGGATGTCGTTTATTAATAATTTAAACTTGCTGAGGACTTTCGAAATAGAAAGATACGTACCTGCCCCGCCCTCTGGCGAGGGGGAGTTACACATATTTTGCGATGCTAGCGAAAAAGTTTATTCGGCCGCAGTTTATTTCGTTAGCATGAATAATAACACAAAGACGGCTAGATTAGTTACGGGAAAGGCGAAAGTAGCGCCGTTGAAACCAATTTCGATACCGCGATTAGAGTTGCAAGCCGCGGTTCTTGGTTCCCGCTTAGCAGAGTCAGTAAAACGGGAATCTGACTACAAAATTACAAAGTCGTATTACTGGTCGGATTCAAAAACGGTATTAGCTTGGATTAGGTCCGATCCGCGTACTTTCAAGTCGTTTGTCGCGCACCGGCTAGCCGAGATCGAAAGTACAACGACCCCGGCCGACTGGCGATGGGTGCCGAGCGCCGACAACGTCGCGGACGACGCCACCAAGGGCATTCCGGTGAATTTTAGTTCGACACACAGATGGTTTACAGGACCTAGCTTTATTTTAGACGAACCCGCGACATGGCCGTGCGAAAAGCGGACCGCGGCTCCCTTACCCCCTTCAGGGGAGGAGAGAATAATTAAGCAGGTTCACGTCTGTGTAGACCATGTAAATAACGATTACTTGCCTAAAGTTGAAAGGTTTTCGAAGTATAAGCGCCTGGTACGCGCTGCTGCCACCGTCTTGCTCTCGGCTGAGGCATTTAAAGCCAAATTGCTCAAGAGAAAAGTAAATACGGAAATCTCTCCTGATCACATCAGACTAGCAGAATTACTGCTTATCAAGAGGAGTCAGAACATCTCGTTCGCGGACGATATAAAGACGATAGAGGCTGGGCAACGACCTCCGAAGAGGTCCCCCTTTCACAAACTTGCTGTGAAACTCGACCGCAGCGGGATATTATACCTCGATAGCAGAGTTAAGGAAGAATATAATCTGCCTGTCCTACATGCGAAGGAAGAATTTACCCGACTGTTAGTGCATCACACGCACGCAGTATTTAACCACGGCAATCACCAAACCGTGATGAACGAGCTCCGACAGCGCTACCACATAATTGGACTACGCAGCATCCTTCGCTATATATGCAACAAGTGTCAATGGTGTAGAACCTACAGGGGAACTCCCTCTAAAATTCCTCTGGGTGACTTACCTCCTGAAAGACTGGCCCACAATCAGCCGCCGTTCACAGCCTTGGCGGTTGACTATTTTGGCCCAATGCAAGTCACGATCGGGCGAAGACACGAGAAGCGGTGGGGCGCACTTTACACGTGCCTCACCACTCGGGCCGTGCATCTGGAGCTGGTGCCTTCCCTATCTGCATCCTCCATGATCATGAGCTTGCGCCGAATGATGTCCCGCCGTGGCACTCCAACGGTCATATATAGCGACAACGGAACCAACTTCGTGGGCGCCGAGAAAGAAGTGACGGAAGCTCTTCAACAAAATGACGACGCGATGAAGGTCTTCGCCTCCGGAAAACAGATAATTTGGAAAAGAATACCCCCTGGGGCCCCGAACATGGGCGGCGCCTGGGAGAGATTAGTGAGATCTGTGAAGGCGGCATTACGAGTCACCTTAACAGAAAAGACGCCCCCAGATGAAGTGTTGCATACGCTGTTGCTGGAAGCAGAACATGTCATAAATACGAGACCGTTAACACCAGTAAATCCTGATCTAAACGAGGAATCACTGACCCCAAATCACTTCCTAATTGGGAGGTCAAGCGGGATGATACCTTTCGGCTCGTATAAAGACTACACAGCAGACAGTCGCTCGTGGAAAGCTGCGCAAAAGTTGGCCGAAGCGTTCTGGGCTCGATGGGTAGCAGAGTACAAACCCCAATTGATGCCTCGGCTCGGCAACCCGCAGCACAGCAACCTCAACCCCGGAGACATCGTTATAATATGTGATAGAACGATGCCCCGTGGAATATGGCCTAGAGGTGAAATAATAAAGACTTTCCCAGGTCCAGACGGGCGGGTTAGAGTAGCAGAAGTCCGTACAGCCGCCGGACTAATTCGTCGCCCAGCCTCTCGTCTGATTCTCGTAAGCAGCCAGGAATAAAACGTTTCGGTGCTTGCGCACGAGGGGGAGACTGTAAATAATAGCTTAGTTTTATTCCCTCTTTTTGTTTACACTTAGATTTAAGATTTCATATTAGTAATTCCTATTGGAAAATGTTTATCTTGTGTCTCATTTTTATAATATTGCTGTCCCTTTCGCACGGGAACGTAGTGTGTTTCACACAATTGTTATTGCTGTCTCTTTCTTGCATAGTTGCACTCGAACTATTGTTGTCTCCTTTTTACATGGCTTTGTTTTACACATTTTATTGTTTATTTATCTTATAAGAATGTTTGTTTACCATTGTATTAGCTTATAAGAATCCCATTTGATGTCATATTATGTGTAAAATGTTATATTTCAATAAACGGACTGCATTCGTTCGACAACAACCGATAGAACCCCACGGGCTCTAACGGTACAAATTTCATATATAAACACGCACTTTCTCGGTGCATACACATTCACTTCCGACAAGCCAAGCAGATGCATGCGTAAGCCCTGCTCCACCACACTCCGCTCCAAGCAGTACCAAGTTCACTCCTGTGTTTCCTTCTCGTCTCCTGCACCTCCTTCTCCAGGTATCTTCCATCCGGCAACCTTCACCCTTCAAGATACAGTCCACTGCTCTGCCACCCGGCGACCACGGCCCCGCAGAGTTTGTCGTGTCGCCAACAATTATTGTGCTATTATTATTTTTATACTAACCTAACCTACCTACATAAAGTAGGTGCATAGTTAATAACTTAATAACTGAATAAGTATTAATATAATTAATCTTACCAGCTAATACGTAGTGTCCGCTAGGTTCAAAGGCTAACAAAGGGCCACCACTGTCTCCCTGTAAAAAATAATAATAATCAAAATATTAATAACCAGACAGAATATTATATTGCTGCAATGTTTTCACGCTAGACGGCAACACAAGATAGTAAACAAAAAGTTTTGTTCGAATAGTAACACCCTATGCTCTGACCCAGCGGCGCGCACAGGAATATGACACAATATGCGGGGCCCAGCGGAATTATAGTCGGTCACTGAACAATGTCTTTAAGACTTTTTGAGATACTGCCAACTGCAAGAATTTTCTAAAGAATCCAGTCATCAAAGGTTAACTTTACTGTTTGTCGTTTGTTACCTGTTATAACACAGAGGATAATATTACTTGGTTAACAATTAACATCAAACAACATGGCCCATATTATAATATTAAGTATATAGTCGGAAAAAAGTCTTAATAGCGCGATCTAGCTAACGCCGACAACGCAGCTAGCGACATCTATTGATAGCATTGTCAACTTATTACTAAACAGACACAAAAACATTTTCACGTATGTAAAGCTAGCATGACAAAGTTAGCAAAATAACTCGGGATTGCGTTATTAATTAGGTGCTAATTGAGTGCAATTTTGGTGCAAAAACCGCGAATTTAGTGCTCCTCAAAATTCGGAATAAATGCTAATACTGCTACATTCACGTGAAGCTAGCAGTGTACATAACCAAAAACCTTTAAAATGATAATATAGCTTCGTAATAAATACTTAGCTAATAAGTGCTCATTAAGTGCTCTTTCAGTGCACAAACTGCGAATTTAGTGCTCATCAAAATTTGCCATAAATGCGAATACTGCTACCTTCACGTGAAGCTAGCAGTATAAAAAACCAAAAACCTTAATAATGATTATCTGGCTCCTTGATAAGTACTTTACTAATAAGTGCACATTAAGTGCTGGCGATAAACGTGTTTTTTATACATTTTTTATTTTTTATACCATATAATACTGCTCACTTCACGGTACCAGCAAGATGCTCCTCTTGATTTTAGTTCTTTGACGAATTTCACACTCGTAAATGATACATAGGAATTAAGTGCCCATTAAGTGCTAGCGATAGGCGGAGAAAAAATATTTAAATATGCATTTTTTATTTTGTTATACCGTATACTGCTAGCTTCACGATACCAGCGAGATGCTCCTATTGATTTTAGTACTTTGACGAATTCCACACTCATAAATGATACATAGGAAATAAGTGCTCATTAAGTGCTAGCGATAGGCGGCGAAAACAAAAGAAAATATGCATTTTTTTACTTTTTATACCGTATACTGCTCACTTCACGGTACCAGCGAGATGCTCCTCTTGATTTGAGTACTTTGACGAATTCCGCACTCATAAACGATACATAGGAATTGAGTCCTCATTAAGTGCTAGCGATAGGCGGAGAAAAAAATTTAAATATGCATTTTTTTTATAACGTATGCTGCTAGATTCACGGTACCAGCGAGATGCTCCTCTTGATTTGAGTACTTTGACGAATTTCGCACTCATAAATGATACATAGGAATTAAGTGCTCATTAAGTGCTTGCGATAGGTGGCGAAAACAAAAAAAAATGCATTTTTTTTATACCGTATACTGCTAGCTTCACAGTACCAGCGAGATGCTCCTCTTAAATTTAGTTCTTTGACGAATTTCACACTCGCAAATGATACATAGGAATTAAGTGCTCATTAAGTGCTAGCGATAGGCGGCGAAAACAAAAGAAAATATGCATTTTTTATTTTTTTATACCGTATACTGCTAGCTTCACGGTACCAGCGAGACGCTCCTCTTGATTTGAGTACTTTGACGAATTCCACACTCATAAACGATACATAGGAATTAAGTGCTCATTAAGTGCTAGCGATAGGCGGAAAAAAAAATTAAATAGGCATTTTTTTTATACCGTATACTGCTAGCTTCACGGATCCAGCGAGATCATCTTGCATCAGCATCTTGCTGGTACCGTGAAGCTAGCAGTATACGGTATAAAAAAATAAAAAATGCATATTTTCTTTTGTTTTCGCCGCCTATCGCTAGCACTTAATGAGCACTTAATTCCTATGTATCATTTGCGAGTGTGAAATTCGTCAAAGAACTAAAATAAAGAGGAGCATCTCGCTGGTACTGTGAAGCTAGCAGTATACGGTATAAAAAAATGCATTTTTTTTTGTTTTCGCCACCTATCGCAAGCACTTAATGAGCACTTAATTCCTATGTATCATTTATGAGTGCGGAATTCGTCAAAGTACTCAAATCAAGAGGAGCATCTCGCTGGTACCGTGAATCTAGCAGCATACGTTATAAAAAAAAATGCATATTTAAATTTTTTTCTCCGCCTATCGCTAGCACTTAATGAGGACTCAATTCCTATGTATCGTTTATAAGTGCGGAATTCGTCAAAGTACTCAAATCAAGAGGAGCATCTCGCTGGTACCGTGAAGTGAGCAGTATACGGTATAAAAAGTAAAAAAATGCATATTTTCTTTTGTGTTCGCCGCTTATCGCTAGCACTTCTATATATCATTTATGAATGTGAAATTCGTCAAAGTACTCAAATCAAGAGGAGCATCTCGCTGGTACCGTGAAGTGAGCAGTATACGGTATGAAAAGTAAAAAAAATGCATATTTTCTTTTGTTTTCGCTGCCTATCGCTAGCACTTAATGAGCACTTAATTCCTATGTATCATTTATGAGTGTGGAATTCGTCAAAGTACTCAAATCAAGAGGAGCATCTCGCTGGTATCGTGAAGCTAGCAGTATACGGTATAACAAAATAACAAATGCATATTTAAATATTTTTTCTCCGCCTATCGCTAGCACTTAATGAGCACTTAATTCCTATGTATCATTTACGAGTGTGAAATTCGTCAAAGAACTAAAATCAAGAGGAGCATCTTGCTGGTACCGTGAAGTGAGCAGTATTATATGGTATAAAAAAAAATGTATAACAAAAAACACGTTGATCGCCAGCACTTAATGAGTACTTATTAGTAAAGTACTTATCAAGGAGCCAGATAATCATTATTAAGGTTTTTGGTTTTTTATACTGCTAGCTTCACGTGAAGGTAGCAGTATTCGCATTTATGGCAAATTTTGATGAGCACTAAATTCGCAGTTTGTGCACTGAAAGAGCACTTAATGAGCACTTATTAGCTAAGTATTTATTACGAAGATATATTATCATTTTAAAGGATTTTGGTTATGTACACTGCTAGCTTCACGTGAAGGTAGCAGTACTTATTAGCATTTATTCCGAATTTTGAGGAGTACTAAATTCGCGGTTTTTGCACCAAAATAGCACTCAATTAGCACCTAATTAATAACGCAATCCCGGGTTATTTTGCTGACTTTGTCATGCTAGCTTCACATACGTAACATTTTCTTTGGTTTAGATTTTTTGGCATAGCCAATGTCTGTACTATTCAAAAAAAAATCTAAGTAAGCATAATATTCATTTTTATATAATCTAGAATGTTTTAAGTACTAACCTAATCAGCTTCAATTTTCACATAAGTATACAGTGCTTATCACATGAAAAAAGCAAATGGCCTCCCAAGTTCCAAAACACAAAACATTTCTGCTAATGTAAATAATTAATATAAACCTTACTAAACAAAAGTGCACAATGTGCATACGTGATTAATTAGATTTCCGTCTATTTTTACTCGGATTTAAATAGACAACGAACATACTACTATTCTCTATAATCTGATAACTCCCGAACGCCGGCGCTCGGCTGGGCTTGGGGAACTCCTGCAGCAGGAGCTCGCCTATTGTAAAGCGAATTCGATATTCATGTCCACTTTCATGTCTGTGTGCGTTTGCGAACTGTGCACGGACACACAAATCATAACTCACACATAAACGGCGGGGTCTGCGGGACGTTACCTATTAATTAATGTTTAAGTAGTTTGCAAATTAATTGGTACTCTACATCGATCAAATATTTCTGTTAAATTATTTTATTTAATCACGTTTATCAATTTGTCCCGAAAGTTCTGTAAGATGTTCTTTGCGATCTCTCGATCCAACCTAAAACACATTATGCAATGTGCCGTACCTGACAACCGTCTCTTCCTTTATAAAAAGCACACATCATTGTCTCTTGCACTATGTGCTCGCTAAGATTGCTCCCCTTACACTCCTCATCTGACAGAACCCGGAGTGAAGCCTGCAGTAGAACGCTAGAGAGTGTCCCCTCGTCTGCCTTTCCCCAGCCGACGATCGTAGTCATTCTATGCGTAAAATCTTGATCTATATAAATAAATTAAAGAAAAGATTTTTGGAAGTGGTGTTTCATCAAGAACTTAGAGAAACATTGTTTACAAAGAAGGCAATAAAATTGAGTCTAGAGAAACTTAAATAGAGAGAGTAGCGTAGAAGAGATTCTATGTTATTTCTTTGTATAATCTTATGGCCAATTCAGTACTATCATTGACTTTCCAGCATTGTTTGACTTAAAAGTTATAATCAAAGCAATGGCAAGGATAGAATTGGGTAAAAAGATGTGTGAAGAGGTTGTCTTACATTACACTGGGATGGTGCGGTCTATATATACAACATTTTCTAGTAAAATGACTTCGGGGTAAAGGAAAGTCGCATACTTACTTGGATAAGGTAGGCAAATTGGTCTGATCACGTCGTTAAAGTCCACAGGTGCATTCATTTTTACCACCGCGATATCGTTCTCGTCTCGTTGCACGGTCGTTGTAAATTGTTCGTGGACGACAACATTGACTATGTCCCTCATCACGACGGCATCCATGAACCGCAAATCATCTAGCCCAAGAGCAACGGTCATGTGGTTGACTACCAAGTTATTGTTCCTGTTAAAGAAGGGTAGCTAGGGTATAAGGCTTAAGAATCATTTAACGCTAAGAAAAGATCATGTATTTGAATACGCCAAAAAATATGTAAGTACAAATATGTACTATCAGAGAAGTTGATTCCTAGGCAAATGGGGGAACTACGTAGTTTAGTCGCGTTACGTCAAATGAAACCCAGCCGGCCGACAGATCACAAATTATAAATACATTGAATTGACATGATCCGACCAAATGACGTTGGTCTGACTTAGGAATCAATTTTCTCGATGGTACATGTATTTGTATATGACTTTATATTTTACTAAATTTTCTTATTACACTCTGTCCCCTGGATTGGGTACGATTATTTTAAGACTGAGCACAGCAGGGCAGCTGTTCTCGAGTTGTATCAATATGAGAGCTATAATAGCAATAAAATAGAAATGGCATTATTTTCTACTGGTATGCCACGTCAATCCAATACTCTATATTTTGTAGTTCATTCTTGAATAATTCAAGTCCTAGTCAAATACCGATGATGCTCTCAAAGTTCGTTGCTATGTTTAATGATTGTTATTAGCTCTGTAAAATTCACATCCGATCCCCTAGTTAAACATCCTCTAGTTTCTATAGCGAAGTTAGATGTCAAAAATGTAAAATTATAATTGATTTCTTATCTAACTTCCAAGCATGCATTTATTTTTACTATGAACTCAGCTACCGCGTTGATAAATAAAAAAATATCGACAACTAGTTGACTCCCGCAACTCCGTTGCGCCAAAATTCGTTCATCACCATTCACCGTACATTTTTCGGGGATAAAAAGTATCCTATGTCCTACCCCGGGACTCAAAGTATCTCTATACAAAATTTTAGCAAAATCGGTTTAGTGGTTTGCACGTTAAGACAGACAGACACACTTTCACATTAATAATATTAGTTTGAATACAAAATATAAGAATACCATCTAAAACAATGTCCAGCGGCTAGGATGTATTGGTTAGTGAGCAAAGCTCCTCCGCAGTTCACGTTGTCCTTGTAGAATATGAGGACCGCCCACGGGTAGGAGTGCGGGATAGCGCGCCGTCCGCCCACTATGCGCGTCGAGAAAACCGAGTCTGCGGGCTTTCCACAAGCTGATGGTGAAATATATACAGAAAAGTAGAGTTTATAACTTTAGTAGACACAGTTAATGGAATCAGGCGTTACTTTGCGAAAATCCATAGTTTAAATTTAGTTTGTTATTATTTTTAGCAATATTCCGCGAAAACATTCATTTTCGCGGAATATTGCTAAAAATAATAACAAACTATTTTTTTCTTTTTTTTAGTAGACCAATTATAATGTATCCAAAGATACATGGTGTAATAAAACAAAGTGATTATACCCACACGTACCACAACCACACTAAATCGCAACGAAAAATTAATGTCGTCGAGCAGTTGTTACGTGTGAATGGTGTCGCTGCAGCTTTTTGTAGTTGCGTTGTGGTACCGACAAAATGTCGACGTGGTTGTGTTGTCGCCAGTGGTTGTGATGTGGTTATGGTTGTGGTACGTGTGGGTTGGCCCTTACAGTTCACGGTGAAAGTGGCAGCACTGAAAGAGCATTTTTTTGTGATTTCTATGGGCAGTCGCACGAGCGTCATGAATTTTTCCATACAAAAGTTAATAAAAAGTTATTCTTTCAGCACTGACACTTTTACAGCAAACTCGGTATAGGGTACTTATACACAGTACACACCCTAAAGTTTTATCACTAAATTTTGTTACAGCCTGTATATATTTACTTCTATCCTGAGCCTAAAACGCCTCCGTGGTCTAGTGGTACAGAGCGCGGCTCTTGACTCGGAGGTCGTGGGTTCGATTCCCGCGTTTGAAACATGTTATTTCCAAGTTTGGTTAGGACAATGCAGGCTGATCACCTGATTGTCTGACAAGTAAGATGATCCATGCGTCGGATGGGCATGTAAAAAGTCGGTTCTGCGCCTGATTTCTCGCCAGTCGTGTCGGTCTTCCGTCCCACTGGGTTATGAGAGTAAAGGAATAGAGAGTGCTCTCGTGTACTGCGCACACACTTGGGCACTATAAAATTACTCCTGCGTAGCTGGCCTGGTTTCAATGAAACCGGCCACCGTCACCGTAATCGGTGTGGGAGCTATATATCTATCCTGAGCATACCCATGATAGAAGTAAATATATCCCACAGGTATTCGTAAGCTAAGTAAGTATTTACGGCAAGCAGTAATAATTTTATTAAGCTTATCGATTGATTATTTTTAATATAAATTATCTAAGTATCAATAGAAGTACCTACACTGTGATAAAATACTTACTACAATTTGAACCTTCAGATGACATCACCTAAAATAATCAAAATGAAATTCAGTGCTAAAATATAATTTGTGGTTTTCCTTAGCCATTATGAGCAATATCTTGAACATTATACTGAACCTGAGCGATAAGAACGCAAAACACAATTTTCCACATTATTAAAACTGTAAACTTTCCACTATCGACAGTGTGATAGCAACGAAATCTGCTACCACAATAAATAATAATTATAAACAAACGCTATAGCCATAACATACTGTTGAACGTAGAACTAAAGTGAAATAAATTACAATTTCTGATACTGATATCATGGTTATCAAGTGTAACACTTAGGGTGTTTACACACGCGCCGCGCCGCTGCCGCTGCAGCGCTTCCCGCGCCGTGTGTAAGGGCCCATAGAAATATAAGGATAAAGGTTAAAGGCCTTACGTATTAGGGTCAATTCAGACCGCAACGCTACGAGACGAGGCGAGGCGCGGGCTTGTATGGTTTTGACAGATTTCAATTGCGCGAGGCGACATGCCAATTTGTCAATTCAGTACAAATTTAAAAATGCATCTACGCGTCGCGTTGCAGTCTGAATCAACCCTTATGAATACAATATAATATGATTTTGAATCATGTAATAAATGATTTATACTATCAGAGAAGTTGATTCCTAGGCAGATGGGGTACTACGTAGTTTGGTCGCGTTACGTCAAACCCAGGCGACAGATCACAATTAACACTGAATTGACATGATCCGACCAAATGACGTTGGTCTGTCAACTGCCTATCAATCAATTTCCTCGATGGTAAATAGCCTAATTATTATGGTTTCATCTTTTATTTTTACTCGTAAATTATTTACACCTGTTAAGAATAACAGCATCCTGAAAGTTGCGGCGCAACTGAGAAAAGTTGCAGAATTTATAATCCTCATGGTGTTTTAATATATTTCGGCGTGCTTTAAGGGCTTGTATCACCACTTCCTGATAAGTGCCGGATAGGCTATCCACAACTTAACTTGAAAGATTCTCCATAGGTACCTACTTTATCTGCCAATTTAAGTTATTGATAGCTTATCCAGCACTTATCAGGAAGGCGTGAAACAGCCCCTAAGTACAGTTTAACTAACACCAGACCTTTGACTGCACTACATTTTAAATAGACAGCTGTTAGAACCTTACGTTTTTACTCTTTATAACTACTAAGTACTAACAATAGTCAAATACTTTAAAATGAAAGCAAAAAATATTAAATAACAATATGATTTTAATTTTAAAATTTAGTTTTCGATTTGATTGTATGTTGTTCTATCTCAAGGTATTTAGGTAGAGCAATACGTCCCACTTTCAGTCTGTTTCATTATCCACGGAATATACTTTGCTACGATCGTGTACACCCCTGAAAAGGCAGAGTTTTTGTTAAAAAATTATAGGGAAAGATTAGAAGATGGCCTATTGTTGATATTAGCACCAAACCTCCTTATCACACTGTATAAAGGCGAAAGTTTGTGAGTTTGTGTGTTTTACGCTCCTTCACGTCTAAATGTCTGGAGCGATTTAAAAATTTGGTATAAAGTTAGTTGATACCACCCTGAATGAACACATAGGCTACTTTTTACTATGGTAAAAATATCAAAATGTCTCTGTCAAATGTAGCTAGTTTATAATAATAATTATTATTAGAAATAATTATTACCTGGATAATCTGGCTTAGCGCAATCAATACCCCATGACACTATGCCTGAAAAATAATAATAATAATAATAATATCTATGGACGCTTCACACCACGTCAGTCTGGCCCCGTGCTAAGTACCTAAAGGACTTGTGTTACAGGTACCAGACAACGGAAATATATTTAATACTTTTATACCATACATATATTTAAGATTTTTATTATATCATACACATATTTAATAGGTACACATCCAGACCCGGGAACATTGAAAACTTTTTGTTCCGTCGGCGGGATTCGAACCCGCGACCCCCGGCTTGAGCTACCAACGCGCTCACCACTGAGCCACAGAGGTCGTCGCCAAAAAATCCATTGTGTTATTTAATCGTACTCTTGCGAAACTCATAATATTGCGTGAAGCCCGCTGTATACATTACATTGAGCCAACCCATGCCTACTTGGCCATAAGTTGGGACTTGGGAGCAATATTTCATACTCCACACGTTGGCGTAATGCCCTGGCTCAATGCGTTGATCCAAAGCTGGTCCCAAAGTGTACAGCGGTCATAATACTAATAGTCTTTGTTAATGTGTAATAATTGTCTTACCAGCTTGGTAATACTTGCTCCGTGGAGATCGCGTGGGACTCGCAAATAATGGCCCACCACTATCACCCTAAAATGATTAAGCGAAGTATTATTTATCTTAAAATTTGATACAAATTTAATACAAAACCTTGCTGAGATGTTGGTTTGGCTTCGGTTTCGAGGCCCTTAAAATCAGTAGCGGCGTTAGGGGGGCGACGCTAGGCGAACGCCCGGGGCGCCGAAGTCAGAGGAAAAAGGCGCCGCAGGTGCTCCCTCTTTTTAGCACTACCAGCACCCTGGGTGCCGAAGAAGTAGTAACTGGTAATTCTAAAACCGACACTGCTTAAAATCATAGGCTTTTAAATAACAACCGAGTGATTTTTTGTTCTTCATTGTACGTATCCATTTCATATAGAACTAATTTAAAACAATAGACATTCTTATAGATTGTACTCACATGCGTCAAGACTCTTGTGTTACGAATCGCGCTAGAATTGTCCTTGAAATTAAGACCGGTGCTGTGCAAATACATAGAGCCCGATTACACCTACCGAGTAATGAGACGTGAATGAGACTGTGCAGTGCTTAGCCGAGAGCACTGTCTCGCCTCTCTACTCGGTAGGTGTGATCATGGCCATTGGCAACACAAACCTGACAAGCATCCTTCCCAACGCTGTAAGCGCACATCATGGAGTCAGGCACCAGGTTTTCTCTGTATATACTAGACTTTATACACTTGTCACTAGAGACTAATTTGACTTTCGTCTCCATCAAGTATCGGGATGACGACGCTTGCGTCTGCTGTATCTTGCCCCAGCCAGCCACAGTGAATAGAACGTTGTTGAAATCCATATCTACAGAGTGTTATAGAAACTTTAATTCCTAATACCTAATCAAGGATACCTTGTATTTAAACTTTAACTTATTAAGATAAGGTTGAAATTTGAATAAAAAATTTAGATGGTAAGTAAATTTCAATGTTTTAATTTACGTGCCCTCTGATTAGGTACCTACTACCTACCTACTTGCTCAAAAATTGTGTATTATAATAATTATTATGCCTACAGGCTGCGTTTCCACTGAAGTGGAGCGGAGCTTAGCGGTGCTCGAATTGACCAATCATACTATTCCAGCGGAATAACAGCGAAGATTTCGAGCATGGTGATTGGTCAATTCGGCACCGCTAAGCTCCGCTCCGCTTCGCTTCAGTGGAAACGCAGCCTTAGGCAGCCTACTCTTAGGAAGTTATGACTGCAAGTGTATAAACACATTTAGCAAGAATCCATTAAAATGTCCATTCAATATAATTATTAGGTACCTTCAGTAGGAAGACAGATCGGTGCGACTTTATTATTAAACTTGATCGTTTTCTCTGTCGTGAGCACTGCGATATCGTTGATATCTCTCACGGCATTCGAAGTGAAGTTAGGATGTTTCACCCCCTTCACGATCTTCATTACAGTATGAGTGTTCGATAAACGATCGTGCATGCCGATGAAGGCTTTTAGGTCCCAGTAGCTGACACTAGAACAGTTTAAAACTGTTATATATTTATGTAAGCATAATAAATTAGTTTTATCCCTCTTTAATATTCTGAAATTTTAATGATATTGGAGCGTCAATTTTTCAAAATATAAATCTGGTGTGAAGGACAAGAAATGAAATAAAAATGTAATAACTGATGACAAAGAAATTATTAATATAAGATTTTAAGTGTGACGGAGATTATCATTGCAGATAAACCCCGGTACGAAAACAACAAAACCCGAGAGAAAATTTTCCATTCCCTTAACAAAACAAATATAAACCAAGATGAATAATGTTGCCCCTAACCTTGTAGAGAATTAGTCCACAGCACTGTGACACAATAATTATTGTTTTGATCAAACTAACACAAGTACAAACCTTTCAATTGTATTCAAAGCAGCAATGCACACGAATCCATTAAATATAAATACAATTAATTATTCACATCTCATGACCTTTTCTTCTGTAGCTCTTTACATTTAAATATTATCTAAGAAGTATCTTGTTAGCGCAAATGTTTCTAAATGTATAAATACTATAATACTAGAGCTAGTTCCTCTATTATTTTTATTTTCTATTAAAATGCCGGCAACGCACCTGCAATTCTTCTGATGTTGCGAGTGTCCATGGGCGACGGTAGTTGCTTTCCATTAGGTTACCCGTTTGCTCGTTTGCATCCTAATTTTATTTAAAAAACATTTATACCCCATTTTTCATTAACTCAAAGAGTGTTTCAAAAATGTTCTCACATGAAAAACTTACCCGAACGTAATACAATGTCCAGCAGTAAGGATATGCTTGTTAGTGATGATGGCAGCACCACAGTGCAGCTTACTCCCCAGCATCAGAGCCACCAGCCAGGGGTACTGGTGAGGCTGGACTGATGATCCACCGACAATCCGTCGGTTTTTGCCGTCAATACCACATTCTGTGTAAGGGTTCTTTTATTAAAGTAAAAATGTATACTTAAAAATATATATTTATGTAAAAACAATAATAATAATAAGCTGATTTTTTTGCTAAGCGGAAGTCGCAAAGACCAAATCTGTAACTCTCTGCTGGACCATATTAACATGTTTCATTAGTTCAAATACAAAACCACCAGTGACTAATCAGCTAGAGAGTGGATTCCTCGAATACGACTGTTATTAAGTTTTCATAACAAGATCATAGTCTTACCGCAAGTATCATCATACTTCTGTCCAAGGACCTTAAATAAAAAGATAAAGAAGAGAATAAACTATGTATCTATCTAAACTCTTTATCCAGTGCAAAAATCGAACATAAGTAAATTTATATAAAATTAAAAAGTCTTACATTTTGCCACATACAATAAACCAACACAAGCGAAAATTTCATTTTATACGCTTATTTTCTGTAGTCAAACAACACAATCATTATGAAATACGGTAAAATATTAATCTGTACAGTGTACAGCCATAAAAATCGCATATAACTTTAATTATAAATTCCTATTACAAGCATGTCATAATGCTTACCTACCTACCTAATTCTCTATTTATGAGTGCTGGAACGTATTGCATTAAGATGCATAGGTATAATATTATTTTGAAATGTAAACCGATCTACAAGTAAGTCTATCCACTTGATATTCAAATTAATGCGGTCTTCAATTAATTACAATACAATTCTTTCTTAACTCGTATTTACACACATCTTAGAGGTCAAGTTCTTAGGTTACTCAATCGATTGTCAATTATCCCTAAAAGTAATATAAAACAAAACCTGCACGAAAATATGCATACGGCAAAAAGCACTTAGTTGTATCAGATGAAATAGTGGAACCGAAATCAAAAATGACTGAAACGGAATACAGTGAGCAATTTAAAAATGATGATGTTCCAAAAGAAAATAAAGAGAAAGGCTTAGACGATAAGTACAAAGATATAGATGTAGATGAAATAATACTCACGAAGAAAGTCGGAACTGATTATTCGTATAAACATAAAGTGGTGTGGAAAAATGTGATAGGATTTTTTATTTTATATTCTTTATGCATAAGAGGCGCTTTTCTGGCTCTGATGGGTGAAATAAGATTAGTGACCATTGTATGGAGTAGGTATTTTTGGAAGCAGTATTCAAAAACCAAATGTAAAATTATCTATTTTATTTCCTAACCCTTTTTATTGATTTCTTTCAGCGTTCTTTATTGGTTACATAACTGGTATTGGAATAACAGTTGGATCTCACAGATTATTTGCTCATAGAACTTTTAAAGCAACAACTTTTCTAAAAGTTATTCTTATTATTCTTCAAACTGCAGCAGGACAGGTGAGTTCACTCTCTCAATATTATCATAGATATTATAAATCAAAATCAGTTAAGCATGGCATTACCGCTTATCTGATTGTGTTGGTAGTACATACTTGATGTCATTCCAAATAGAAATCAAGGTCACATTTCTTTCTATGGCTACAACTGCACTTTCCTTCTATTTATTTTTCAGAATGGTATTTACATCTGGTGCAGAGACCACCGCCTTCACCACCGCTACTCTGATACGGACGGAGATCCACACAACTCCAAGAGAGGCTACTTCTTCTGTCACGTAGGCTGGCTGATGCACAGAAAACATCCATATGTCTTAAAACTTGGCAAGCGAATAGACATGAGCGACTTGGAATCGGACTGGATGGTTATGTTCCAACATAAGTACGTTTCAATTTTTTTTTTAATTAAATAAGGGGGCAAACGAGCAAACGGGTCACCTGATGGAAAGCAACTTCCGTCGCCCATGGACACTCGCAGCATCAGAAGAGCTGCAGGTGCGTTGCCGGCCTTTTAAGAGGGAATAGGGTAATAGGGAAGGGCCGTAGGGATGCGAAGGGAAGGGAAGGGAGGGTAGGGAAGGAAATAGGGTAGGGGATTGGGTCTCAGGTAAACTCACTCACTCAACGAAACACAACGCAAGCGCTGTTTCACGCCGGTTTTCTGTGAGAACGTGGTATTTCTCTGGTCGAGCCGGCCCATTCGTGCCGAAGCATGACTCTCCCAAGTGTTTATTGAAAATATACATTAGAAGTCGCGCGTAATGGTTTTGTTTTGAGTGAGATTAATTGAATTCTTTTCAGTACAACCATTAGCATTACATTCCTTTCTTCTTTACAGGTACTACTATGTTCTTTATACCATATTCGCTGTGGTTATCCCAGTTTTCGTACCTTGGTATTATTGGGGTGAATCTTTCAAAAACTCATTACTATTTTGCTACTTCTTTCGGTACATAACACAACTAAATGTGACGTGGTTGGTGAACAGCGCTGCCCATCTTTACGGCACAAGACCTTACGATAAGTATGTCCAAAATTTTTTTAGTCATAGAATTTTATGTAATAAAAATTTTGCCTTTTAAATTTTATGTACTAAAAAGATTTAAAATATACACTATTAAATTACTGCAGGAATACTGACGTTTTGAATTCTTGTTTCAGAAATATGCAACCAGTCGACACTTGGCTGGTTTCCGTACTCACCTTTGGCGAAGGCTGGCACAACTACCACCATACATTCCCCTGGGACTACAAGGCCGCTGAACTGTCTGATCACATAAACCACTCGGCTATTCTAATAGAGTTCTTCCAAAGAATTGGTCTGGCTTACGATTTGAAATCGGCCTCGCCTGATATGGTAAGGCTTGGTCATCACCATTTATCAATTCGTTTTGTTTACACTGAATCTATGGTAAAAATATAAAATTGAGCATAAATGATTATACCTGCAGTAGTGCTCATATTCAGAAATACATACGTGACAGGTGCATTATATGCGGGCTCTACACTCGCGGCGCGAAAGGGCGCGAACCGCGAGTGTGGAGGGTTTCGCAGCTTCGTGTTTGCGCTTCGCGGCTTCGTATTTGTACGCATCGTGTTCACGGCGCGTAGCATCCGTGAGTCGAGGCCGCAATTCGCGCCACGAGTGTAGAGCCCGCATTAGATGATAGACTTATATCAATCTTTTTTAAAGGCTTAAATAACACATAAATATTTTCAGGTGCGAAGACGTATACAAAAATCTGGAGACGGGACGCATTATGATCTAGGAAATGAGGAAAGCAAAAAAGCTGTATCTGCCATTGGTCCCCTACATCCTCTTAACCCCACTTACAACGTCACTTACGAACCCCCGAATGTTCTGATCAAAGGAGAAGGTCTACCTCTGTACCATGAAAACGACGTTATGAACGCAAATGTTGTAAAAAGAAATGCAGCTAAAGCGTAATATTTTTAATTGTTATTTTTAATTAGAATAATTATAATTATAAATAAATTATATGGATAATGTGTATTTTTGATTTATCACAATACTGTTTGTAACACGCAATTTTTAATCTGCAGTCGTCATCTTATTCGTATAAACAAGTATTTTCTATCATATCACAAGCCATTTAAATTTTTCGAAAAATAATGATATTTCATTTTCATGAAAGCAAGACACATAATAATATTATATAAGAAATCAACATTGAATTCTATTTAGTCGGCACAAAAACAGCCTTTTCTAGAGTTGTGTCGTATCCAGTACAGGAACTTAGTGACCCTCGTGTAGACGCCGGGGTAGCCAAGCCGGCCACAGCCGATTCCCCATGAGACGACACCTAAAAAATAGTTACCATGAATTATACAACTGTCAAGGAGCAGGTTACTACAAAATTAAATAATATGGTGTGACTTGAAGATGCAAACAAAAGGGGCAAACAAAATGGAAATATAAAATAGCTCTAAGACCATTAATTAATCTACCTGTGTGCCAAGAACTAATGATTGAGGCACTCTATATTAGTCTCTACGGTCAACGAAATAATTACTTACCTAAAAGCTCGTATCTTTTATCTTCTCTTTCGGCTGTCAAAGGTCCACCACTATCACCCTAAAAATAAAAACCAAATAACATAAGTTTCTTTGATTGATAGTATAAAAAAATAACACAAAAGGTAGTAAGTCACCTGGCAGGTATCTTTTTTTCCTTCTGCTGGAAAACCTGCGCATAACATAGCGCTGTCTATCATCTCCGAGTCATACTTTGTGTTCTTACACTCCTTGTTACTGAGTACCGGTAGCTCAACATCTAATAGAACACAGGAATGATTGCCTTTTTCGTTTGTGGAACCCCAACCTGCAGCAATAGCTTTTACTCCCACGTAATCCTTTTCTAAAACAAAATAGTGCTGTATTAGAAGAAACGATCTAAAAATGTCCACTACTAAAACATTTTGATATTTTATAAATACAAGATACTAAATTAAATTAGATTTTCGAAACCAGTATCGACGTAATTGAAAAAAAATTAATTCTTAATTTCGAAAAGACATTATTTTAGCAATCCATGACCTTATTAGTCTTTTGTTTGTATCTTCATAAATACCAAAAGTGTCAAATTAGTTATAAACCAGCATGTTGCAAGGACCATTTACTTTTTTATTTCATCCTTTAAAGGGGCACTAATTCTGCACTTACCGTCGCTGTGTGGTAGGCATATAGGCTTGATCGTGTCCCCAACACCGACCCAGTCGTTAAGTTTTAGGAGTGCGATGTCGTCCTTAAATGTGGTATACGTGAAATTCCGGGCAACCACCTCAACCACAAAACGTGTTTCTGGCTTGTAAGTCTTATTGCAGCGGTTGTGCTCCCCCAATGTCACCTTTATTATGAACCACATTAATCTGCCGATAAGAACGAAAGGTATAAAAAAATATTCAAATCCAGCCCTTAAATTACTTTTTTAAAACAAGGGTCATCTTGTTCATTAATTATAAAACGAGTTTGAATTCGCTGCTCGCAGAAAATTAGGGATTTTTTCGCGCTGCGATCATGATAGGTACTTAAACAAAATATTATCAGAATGATTCAATGATAATTCGGGATTGCTCGAAATTCGAACACGGATGGTTATAGAGACTTAAATTTAAGAGAAATATTTCTATTTTTCTTTGAAATCTTTAGAGTTTTTAAAGTTTTACGAGTTTTTTACTGGCATATTCTTCAAATAAATTATAAAAAAAGCTACTCCGCATTTATTTCTGCGCAGACATTTTTATGTATTTCATTAATCGATTAAGATAAAATATGAAGCCTAAATTGATCATATCAAAAAAATTACCATATTTATTATTTTTTTATTTAAATTTCATTCCTAATAACTTCATTAATATAGCTTCAAACATTTGTTAGAAAGACCATTATTTTGGCTACCACATTCTTATTGTGTTGAAAGCCTTAATATTGTAATATCACCAATAAACATTATAAAGTATTAATATACTCTTCGAATCAAATAATTTACCACTTAATTTGCATAATCTTAGTTATCATCTTTAATTCGTCTAGACTCTAAAGTAGTAGAGATCTCTACCTTATTATTATGTAGAATCTATACTTCCATACTATTACTTACTAATATTATAAATGCGAATGTGTGTATGTCTATCTGTCTGTCTGTTACCTCTTCACGCCCAAACCGCTGACCCGATTTTGCTGAAATTTGGTATGGCGATACTAAAACAACTTTTAAGGCTCTTCGTTTCTTCAAAACTGTAGGGATTTAAAAAAATTCGACCGACAGAGATAAAATCATTTAAAAACTTTTTTTGTTATTTCTCAGAATCAAGAATTATAAATAATTTGAATATTTTGCATACCTGTCTAACAAAATTTTCCTTAAAATTCTACAACATGTGATGCATAGTATTAATCTATACTTTTTAGGTACCTAGATGCTTAATGTGTCCCAGAATTTAATAATTCCTCAAGAATTTCTATTATTACTACACTTTTTATTGTTGAATATTGCAAATATATTATTATGAAACTTTTTTCTAACCAAGTTTGGGTGCTACCTTAGCCAGGGGCTAAACGACTGGTTTAATATTACAGTTTTCAGCCTTTAGGGTATATTGAGATGAGAGACTACAAACATCAGCTTGTTCATACACAATATACTAACGCGCCTTATACAACGTGACATTTTAGTGGTTGTTTTCCCGCAGCAGAATCATTTACATATTATTATATAGTAGTACTATCGAATCATGCAAGTTATTTTTTAACCCCCGACAAAAAAGAGGGGTGTTATAAGTTTGACGTGTCTGTCTGTCGGTCTGTCTGTCTGTCTGTCTGTCTGTCTGTCTGTCTGTCTGTCTGTCTGTCTGTCTGTCTGTGGCATCGTAGCATCCAAACGGGTGGACCGATTTTGATCTAGTTTTTTTTGTTTGAAAGCTGACTTCATTGAGAGTGTTCTTAGCTATAGTTCATCATCATCAGCCTGCACCGTGCTGAAAAATCGCGGTTCATCTGTTTCGTGAAGGGCCGATTAGCAACTTGCAGTCGTTTGGTGGGCTTTATTGCATTCTAGTTCGTGACATTTATGAATATTTACACATTAATGGAAAGTTGACCTGGTGCTGCAGCATCACCTGGTAATCAATAGGATACCCAACTCCTCACCAACTTAGAGCAATGGTTTCGTGCTTGGGCTCATTTTAATTGCGACAACTAGTAAGACGTAGATAACCATAAATTTTTACATGCTGCTGCTGCAGCATCACCTGGATTCTATAGGAGCCGAGCTCCATATGAACCCACAGTGGAGGTTTCATGTTTGGACTCACATTGACGGCCTTATCCAAAAGGACATTCCTAAATGGTATTCATTGGGATATAATATTTTGATCCTGTTCTATCAACAGAACAGAATTATTCTGCACTATAACCAACACAAGTTTAAAAAGCTTGAAATAAAATTAAATTAAATAATTTAAAAAAACCCCCGCCAAACAACTTTAAAAAGTAATGAAATAATATATTTTACTGACTTTAAGTTTAAATAATTCCTAAGTGTAAAGTGATATTTTAGTCCATAATAGTTGTCAAGGTGTGTCAGGGGACCGCTAATGTAGATGTTTGATTTCACATAACATTATAGTTTAAGGGTCAGTTTTCAGCGAACCAAATCGAGACAATCAGTGACAAGGTGATACAAAATGAAAAAGATACTGTTGGCGGTCCCCCGACACACCGTGACAACAATTATGGACTAAAATATTACTTTACACTTAGGAATTATTTAAACTTAAAGTCAGTAAAATATATTATTTCATTACTTTTTAAAGTTGTTTGGCGGGGTTTTTTTTAAATTTCTCAATTTAATTTTTGAATATTAAAAATATTTTGTATGACATTCTATTATGCCGATAGGCGCGAGCGGCTATGACCCGGCCGCATTTTATTTATGATTTAAATAATAAAAACTTCACAAATCTATAGTACTACTAAGATAGTATCGTGATATTGTGATAGTGAGAGTATAGTATAAAATTTAATGCAGTAGAGAATAAAATGTAAGTAGAGCGCTTGTCATCTGAACATACCCTTAGGCTCGACTTTTAATTTGCATCCGCGCATTTGGCCGCTACACTACGAGATCACACTAAGCAATTGTGTGTAAATACATCGTTTACATACATTTGCTTGTCGCTGCCGGGCCACTCGCTCGCACGGACGCGTATAAATCGAAATCAAAACTAAGTTGTAATACTTCAGGGTGTAGGTAATATATATTATGTACTATCAGAGAAGTTGATTCCTGGGCAGATGGGGGACATACGTTGTAGTTTGGTCGAGTTATATCAAACCCAGCCGACAGAAATTAACATTAAATTGACATGATCTGACCAAATGACGTTGGTCTGTCAACTGCCTAGGAATTAATTTCCTCGATGGTACTTATGGGTATCCTATATCGAGTTCACTGTGAAAGTAATCAGCGCTGAAAGAGTAATTTTATTTTTATTTTTATATGGGACTAGCGGCCCGCCCCGGCTTCGCACGGGTGGACATTGATATTTAAATAATTTTTTTTCAATCTTTATTTCTTAGTCAATCTTTATGTTAAGCAGAACATAACAATGGTTTACACTATTTAGCCTGTAACTACTATATTATAATTATTATACACATTTTTATTGTATTTTTTTTTATATTTTAAGTGTTATGTTTGATTATTAATTCAAAAATAATAGTCATTTAAAAAGTAATGAATTAATGAATCACTATAATATTATCCCATCAATGAAGTGGCACCCGGCTGTCGCATTTAAACTATTATATTATAAATCTATTGTGTCTGCGATTCCCATGATCGAGGGAATAATAATTAATATTTACGTGGACTCTCCGGGCGAGCACACCCGCGCGGCGCGCCTTGACGACGCCCAATTCGCAACGTGCAGCAGAAATTTTAATTATACAGAAATTTTAATAAATATTTTAATTTCGCCATAACATTAAAACCAAACGTCCAATTTTAATCATTCAAAGACCAAATATTATCTACATTAACTGTACTTAGTAATGAAATAATTTATTTTGATAAGAATTAATGCCATGAGTAAAATAAAGGTATTTAAATGTAGTCCAAAAACGTATCAAGATTTTTTAATAAAAAAATGGTTATTGTGCCTCACTCAACATAGATAGGTATAGTGTGTCGCGGACTTTTTTGTAGATATTTAAAGATCTACAATTACTTAGAACATTTTATGGTTCTATCTTTTATAGTTTAGGCAGCGTTCGCGAAAAAAGTAACATTTCTGGTTGATTTTTTACACCTTGCGTCCGAAACTTCCCAAATATCTTACGGAACCCTATTTTTTTCCAAAATAAAATTTAGCCTATGTTCAACAGAATTAATGTAGGATTCCAATGGTAAAAGAATCTTTCAAATCGGTCCAGTAGTTTCGGAGCCTATTCAAGACAAACAAACAATCAAATCTTTCCTCTTTATACCCATCATCATGATACCCATTTTGAATAAAAATATATTTTATTTATTTATTTATTTTATAATAGTAGTGTAGAAAATTCATGACACTCGGGCGCTTGCCCAGACAAATCATTAAAAAATCTCTTTCAGCGCTGCTACTTTCACTGTGAACTCTATGTAAGGGAAACAAAGTATTGTCACTTTGTCTTGTTACACCTTGTATTACTTACCCCTTGACACAATGAGCTGCTGTCATGACATATCTGTCGTTGATGAGTGTGCCGCCGCAGTAGAAGGTGTTGAAGTAGGACAGTCGCGCCACCCACGGGAACTCGTTCACTGCCGTCTCCACGCCGTCCGTGATGCGCGGCGCTTCATTCCTCTCCCCACATCCTATACAAAAGAAGCATACTTCATCATTGTTGCGCGGCGCTTCGTTCCTCCCCCCACATCCTATACAAAAGTGGCATACTTCATCATTGTTGCGCGGCGCTTCGTTCCTCCCCCCACATCCTATACAAAAGTGGCATACTTCATCATTGTTGCGCGGCGCTTCGTTCCTCCCCCCACATCCTATACAAAAGTGGCATACTTCATCATTGTTACGCGGCGCTTCGTTCCTCCCCCCACATCCTATACAAAAGTGGCATATTTTATCATTGTTGCGCGGCGCTTCGTTCCTCCCCCCACATCCTATACAAAAGTGGCATATTTCATCATTGTTGCGCGGCGCTTTGTTCCTTCCCCCACATCCTATACAAAAGTGGCATACTTCATCATTGTTGCGCGGCGCTTCGTTCCTCTCCCTACATCCTATACAAAAGTGGCATACTTCATCATAATTGCTGCGCGACGCTTCGTTCCTCTCCCTACATCCTATACAAAAGTGGCATACTTCATCATAATTGTTGCGCGGCGCTTCGTTCCTCCCCCCACATCCTATACAAAAGTGGCATATTTCATCATTGTTGCGCGGCGCTTCGTTCCTTCCCCCACATCCTATACAAAAGTGGCATACTTCATCATTGTTGCGCGGCGCTTCGTTCCTCTCCCTACGAGTACATCCTATACAAAAGTGGCATACTTCATCATAATTGCTGCGCGACGCTTCGTTCCTCTCCCTACATCCTATACAAAAGTGGCATACTTCATCATAATTGTTGCGCGGCGCTTCGTTCCTCTCCCCACATCCTATACAAAAGTTCTTCATCGTTGTTTAAGATTCGTATGACTTCCTATAATATCAAATAGCGTTTTAGTACATCGTTCCTGCAAGTGCAATCTCAACTCGTTTTACAACATTAACTACTCGTATTTGTAGCTACAATCGCACGAATCAAATTATTTAATGAAACTTATACACAGTTACAATAATAAAGAAATCTCAAGATCAAGACTGTCTTTCAACCAGTGTGACTAAGAACGGAACTTAGTTATTGGTACACTTGTATCAAAATATAATATCTAGGTTTACTGTGTGCACATTAAGATTATAATTTCTTTTGATTCTTGATTTAATATTATGTATCTATATATATATAAAAATGGATTTTCAATTGTGTTAGTAACGCTAAAACTCAAAAATGGCTGAACGGATTGGAATAATTTAGTCTTAAAATATTCGTACAAGTCCAGGGAAGGTTTTAAAGTGACACGAAGTTTACCGGGACAGCTAGTAATATATAATATATAAATAATATTAAAAGAAAATGTATAAAATTCGACACCTATTCTCCATAACAATTTCACGCCTCCAACGCCGTTAAGCTAACAGTGGGTGGTAGAGGCAAACAAAACAACACAAATATTGAAAAACAAATTAAACGCTTTGTTCACTTTGTAAAGATTGTTTTGTATGCAAAGAAAAATATTTAAAGACGTAGGAACTATGTATTATCGTTTACACTCTAGGTAGGCGATGACTCTACTATTGCACACAGATATACATTGGACTCTACTATTATTCTACAATTTAGAATAAAATTTAGAATTAGACATACCAGAATATTTCTAAATTATTACGAATTCTTATTTAGACAAGCTTAATCTTATAAAATATTTCGAAACAATACGGTCTACAAATAATTAAATACTTAAGGAGTACTCAAATTCTACTTACTACAATTGCACCTGTATCGTTCGTTATTCATATTATCGAAACCATCGGGTTCTGCTGTGAAATCTTCTGTGTCAACTGGCAAGTAGGGATCATCCGTAGTATACTCTATCTCCTCACCAATCACCTTAAAAATTAATAAAGAATAACATACTCCATTCTTTATTGTAGAGTTAGGATATACATTACTTTCAGTAAAGGAGTGCTTTAAGGCTTTCAATTACAAAACACGCCAGTTACATAAAATTATACATTTATTTTTGTCAGAGGTAACGATTATATTTTTTGTAAAGTCAAAATATCTTATTATTTTGAATTCACTATCACTGCAATAGTTAAACGCAAAAAGTATTCGAATTTCTTATCCAAATACAGAAACAGTTTTTCGAATTAATAATCAAAACAAAACTCACCCAAAAATCACTATTGTAAAGCAAAACGAACAAAATTGTTTTCCACATTTTACTGACAAAACTCAACTAAATTGAACTCTACTGATTCCCACTATATTCAATTTACTAATATCACAATGAGTATTATTAAATTTAGGTAAACTTTACTAATATTCACTAATATTGAGTCTACTAATTTGAGTATTATTACGCAACAGGAGCGCACCGGTCCGGGAGGCTGACTGAGGTTGTTGCACCTGCGCCCGCGCAGCCTATTTCTAGTCCCAGGATCACTGAACTGCATACTAAACTAGGCATAAAACCAGCTAATAACTTTGATCTGAATATAAATAAGGAAATAGTCCTGCGTAGAAAGTTTTGCTACAACAATATAAGTAGGTATTTGTTTTATTTTAAAATTCATAATTATTTATTTTATGTTTTTGTAAAAATCGTATAGGCAAATTAGTCTATGTTGGTAACGTCTTTTGGATACAGATGTTAACGAATACTTAAAAATTATTATTAGTCTGTACTCTGTCCTGAGAATTGGCACATTTAGCAAAGATGGCGATAATGCTATTATTTAAAAATGTAGAGCTTGTGTAGAAATTTGTATAAAATGGAATAAGATGGTTAATCGTTTACTGATAGTAATCGGTATCGAGATAAAAAAAAAACCATTTTCTTATTCACTTTATTATGTATGAATGAAAAATTACACTAGCTTACACTAGAATTAAGTATGTAGGAAAAATAAAACACAGTTTTATACAAAGCAATATACATTACGCAATAGTACCTGATTGCGAATTAATATAAGATATTATACCTAAAAAATATTTTTCTAAAGTAGGTATGTAGAATTTTATTCAAATACATACAAAATTACTAATGAGGATATTATTCATCCTAAGATAATTTCGCATTTTAATACTGTATACATTATGAATAAAGTATTAATATTTTCCTAAAAAACTAAAGAGTTTTTATGCTTCTGCTGAGCATTAATATTTACCATAATCGTATAATGTACTTATCACATTAATAATTACAAATAAGAGTAAGATTACTTATTGCGTTTTGATACAATACGAAGATGACTTTTGAGTATATCTTTCAGGCAATGAATCAATAAACATGATATTATTTCGTAAAATGGCAATTTCTGAGTATCGATTTCAGTCGAAGAATGTCATAAATTATTTAATCAGTAATCGCAGTAACAGGCATCATCTGTGTGTTCTTTAATCCAGTCCAGGTATTTGGTGATCCTTGTGTATACTCCCGGAAAGCCTTTTCTTGCGCAACCGTAACCAAATGAGACGACACCTGAAAATAACGTTATTTTTTTTAATTGTGTTCCACGAAAGGAAATGTTTTAAAAAGTTTTTTCTTTTATTTTCATAGGTTTGGTTAATATAGTTGTTCTAAAATCCAAAGTGCTCACCAATCAAATCGTAAGCGTGGTCTTTGTTTTCAGCAATCAACGGACCTCCACTATCACCCTGCAAAAATACAAAATCATAGTATGATGAAAAATTATGTAGCAAATACAACTTTCAAGTACAAATTGTATTGATATTTTTTGTGTTATTTAAATAAACACAAAACATCAAGATAAAAAACATCTGAATTACATAAGTGTAGATGTTTTTTATTTCGTTTTCTTTATAACTTGGTATTAGATTCTTCAAAATTATAATGTAGCAAAAGGGTCTAATAAAAATTTTATATGACTCTTAAATTATCTTTTTCTAAAAGCTTTAATTTATCCTACCGCATCCTACAACTCTATGAATATAAACTTACAGTGCATCCATCCACATGCGCGGTATTGGGATATCCGGCGCACAGATGTCCCTCCTGGATCTTGGACTCATTATACTTGGTGTTCTTGCACTCGTAGTTGCTTAGTACCGGCAGCTGGGCCTCTCGCAGCGTACACGACCAGTTCCCACCCTCAGACATCGCCCCCCAACCAGCCACTGTCGCCATCGTCCCCACGAAGAGAGAATCCTCGTAATGAGCTGGAAAGACGGTGCCAAGTGTGTAACTAACAATTTAAAAGCTGTCGTTTTTTAGGGTTCCGTACCCAAAGGGTAAAAACGGGACCCTATTACTAAGACTTCGTTGTATGTCCGTCTGTCTGTCTGTCGCCAGGCTATATCTCAAGAACCGCTATAGCTAGACTTCTGAAATTTTCACAGATTATGTATGTCTGTTACCGCTATAACAACAAATACTAAAAACAAAATAATATTAATATTTAATCCCATACAACAAACGTGATTTTTTGGCCTTTTTTGCTCGTAATCAATAATAATAAGAGGCACTTGAAATTTTCACAAAGGCCTGAAATATATGTGTACTTTAATAATTAATAATAATGTTTAAATAAAATAAATAACAAGGGGGGGGGGCTCCCATACAAAAAACACAATTTTTGGCCTATTTTTTCTCTATAACGGTACGGAACCCTTTGTGCTGCGTCCGACTCGCACTTGGCCGATTCTTTTCATAAAAGGAGGCTTTAGGACCGGGAAATAAAAAATGTGGATTCTATAGCTAGATATATTAGCTAAATGATGAAGTAGGTAAGCTACAAGGTTGGTTTAAAATATAAGAGAAAAAGTTATTAGTGTCTAAGCACACTATATTTCCGCGGCGGAAATCCCGCTTGTTTACGTAAGCAATGTCAAACGCTTACAATATCGCTACGGAATTTCGCCATAGTGTGCTATCGGTAATTTAAAATACATTGCTGGCGGAATCATCATGTGATTGTGATTTTTTCCGCTTACATTGCAAACGCAGGCTGAATCCTACGAGTTTTATCAAAATAATGTACCAAGTATTGTACACATTGAAAAGGTCTAGGTCTCCGCGATGGTATATTATGTCTATCTCTTATGGATATCCCACAATAACATTTTTTTGTCATTTACTTTTTACGACAAATAATGGCTAATTTTGGCCCTTTACAGCATATGATTTAAATGAATATTTTCGAAGATATTATACAGATTTAAAAATTGCGAGACGTAGCTTTTGCGGTGGAACCGACCAATGCGGGCCACGGGTAGTAATAATGAATATAAATCAAAACTGCTGAATCGATTTTAATCATTTTTTCAGTGGCTATATATTTTATACCCGTGCGAAGCCAGGGCGGGTCGCTAATTAATTATATATCCATGGAACTAAACAGGTTTATTGGGATGCCCAATAAAATATGTCAACTGTCATCGCAACGCTTAAAGCGTAGAAGGGTTATAAAAATACTTTTTATTAAGGCCGACCCTCGGACTCTAATTATTATTATATCGAAGATCTGAAGATTCGCAGAAATACGATACGAATATTTTCCTGCTGAGGTTTACACGTTAATGATCTTTATGATGTACCAACGACTGCTTACGCCTTTTTATGATAGTGTTATTAAATTTGTCAATAAGCGTGAATAACACAACCAGGCCTACGGTTTTATTTTTGAAAATCTTTAGAGATGATTATATTTTTCACAAATCTAGCGGGTTACTATCACATTCTTAAGTAGACTAATCGAAAAAGTACATACATATAGGATAAGGATCGCTATCTTCGCAACGTAGCATTAGCAGTCAAATTTCTTCTTCATGTTGATTTTTAACCGACTTCCAAAAAACGAGGAGGTTATATATTCGGCTGTGGATATTTTTTATTTTTTATTTTTGTATGTTCATTTATCAATACACTGTATGGTCTACTGAGCTTACTAACTGAACCTACACACAGATTGAACTCGAAGGTACTAAAGTACTGCACAACCTTTATCAGCCTTTTCGTGAAAGGTGATGGGTAAGATACAAGATTATGAAGTGGTACTATCAGAGGAGTTGATTCCTGGGCAGATGGCAGACCTGAGTAATTTGGTCGCGTTAAGTCATACATATCCGACCGATCACAAACAGAAAAGACAGCCGACCAAATGACACGTAGGTCCGTCAACTGCCTAGGAATCTATTTCCTCGATGGTACAATGTGCAAGTCGTAATGTGTATCATCACTCAACTCAACTTCATGCTTAACAAATATTATACCTACATGGTTTAGGCAGGCACACGGGGCGAACTCGATGCGAGTACTGCACGGGCTTGTTCAACTTCAGCAGCGCGAGGTCATGAGTCAGGTGGGTGATGGTGAAGTTGTTGACGTACATGCGCGTGATGTACCGGATCATAGGGTACTCGTCCTTCTTGTACTCGCAGCGGTTGTGTTCACCGAACTTCACACGAAACATGAACCACATGAACCTGGGGGGGAGAAATATACTTTACTAGATGATGCCGGCAACTACGTTGTGTCAAAATTCGTTTGTTGCGCAGGAAGCGTAATTTTTTTGGCATAAAAATGTATTAGGGTAAGGATTCCCGGAATTAAAAGTATCTCCATACCAAATTTCAGGAAAATCGGTTCAGCCGTTAAAGCGTGAAGAGGTAACAGGGCCTGTAGACAAGTGGCAAAGCGCTAACGCTAACGTTAATGCTAGTGCTACTCGTACAAAATGTATGCGATTTGACATAAGTCATCGCTTCGCTAGCGAATACTAATGTCAAATCCATACATTTTGTAGCGCTAGCGTTAGCGTTAGCGTTAGCGTTAGCGTTAGCGTTTTGCCACTTGTCTACGGGGGCAGATAGACGTGGGAGAGTCATGCTTCGGCACGAATGGGCCGGCTCGACCGGAGAAATACCACGTTCTCAAAAAAAACTCACATCAACACTCGGCGAAAAACAGCGCTTGCGCCGTGTTTCGCCGAGTGAGTGAGTTTACCAGAGGCCCAATCTCCTACCCTATTCCCTTCCCTACCCTCCCCCATTTCCCTTCCCTTCCCATCCCTACCCTCCCCTATAACCCTATTCCCTCTTAAAAGGCCGGCAACGCACCTGCAGCTCTGCTGATGCTGCGAGTGTCCATGGGCAACGGAAGTTGCTTTCCATCAGGTGATCCGTTTGCTCATTTGCCCACTTATTTCATAAAATAAAACACACACACTTTCGCATTTATAATATTAGTAAGGATTTCAATATTTTCGGGTCGCCGAGTGTAAATATTGCGGGGCATCACCCGCAATATATTTTATAAATGGCGACAACGACGACGACGATAGTAGAAGCAATTTTTTAACCTCTAGTAAAAAGTTACTACCTAAGAAATGTGAATGTGACAAGGTAATATTCAATAAGCATCTAATGATAAAATGTGGTATAAAAGTAGTACCCTATATTTCTTAATTACTTGTAAATAGTGATTTAAGAAACTTCAAAGGTGCTTTAAAATATGAAAATATGGGTAGAGATATGAGGGAAAACGACGAATATTGGTAAAATTTAGTTCTTAGTGCCATAAACGCATAATGATCCATTTAGAGCTTGAAGTTTTTAAGAGAATAACCCTTATGGTAGACAATATAAGAGAAAAAATATCACTCTTTATTTACCCTTGCGCACAATGAGCCGCAGTGATGACGTATCTGTCGTTGATGAGCGATGATCCGCAGCCGTAGCTGTTGTGATAGATCAGCCTGGTGGTCCACGGGTAAGCGTTCACGTCCGTCTCCGTACCACCCACCACTCGGAGGTCCTCATTGCGCTCACCACAACCTAGATACAAAACTCATCGAGTATTCACATCGAGACGATGTTACATCGTAGAATCAATTTAAAGCTTTGAGCAGAATCGATTAAGTATTACTAAGTATTACGTCATACGATTTGTACGGACTTGTCATTGGCTAAATAGTGATTATATTCTCTTTGATTGGCTAGTTTTGACATCGATAATGACGTCACTCTTTAATTTTTAAATGCGAATAAAATAAAATACTCCTTTTGAGCTCCAAAGCTTACGCTTCCAAAGTATGATTTTCACATCACCAAAAGCAATATAATCTTCTTATATATAAAATTCTCGTGTCACAATGTTGTGTTATAACATTGTGTTATAAAATTTGGTAAAAATCAGTAAAGCCGTTTCCGGCTTTTTACCAAATTTTATATGCGTATTCAGTAGGTCTGAGAATCGGCTACTGGCTACTTTTTATATTGATAAGTGCATTTGTTGAATAAATAATAGTAAATTATTACAACTCGAGACTAACGGCGACCATTGTTTGTGCGACGGGATAGCGATGGACGTTGCCATGGTGCCATGCTTAGGTATTGCTTATTTAGTCACTTCGATAAAATAATAATATGGGCAAAATACTTTAGGTATATGGCAAAACAACGTTAACGTTTGGTCTATGTACAACGATTACATAGACCAAAAGTTAATTCTAATCCCAAATTAAATTCTAGCGAATTGTCTATGTAAAAGATACTCGAATCTAACGTAAATTTAACTTTCGTCGTACTAAGTTTGCACCAAACTAACTTAATATTGAAAAAAAAAATACGCTAAAATCGTAAGCGCTTTTATTCACTTTCGATTTCCTAATGAAAAAACTCGACCGTAAAATAAAGTCTTAATTTCTTAATTGCAACCGCGAAAGCAAAAGTTTTATGAGGCTTGGCGTGAGCCTTATTAGATTTTTATAGCATATCTAATAATCGTCTTATTTACCTACTTATTCATATCACAAAGGGTAAAAACGGGATCCTATTACTAAGACCTAAGACTTGGATGTCTGTCTGTCCATCTGTCTGTCTGTCCGTCTGTCTGTCAGCAGGCTGTATCTCAAGAACCACAATAGCTAAATTTCAAAAAATTTCACAGATTGTGTATATCTGTTGCCGCTATAACAACAAATACTAAAAACAAAATAAATTAAATATTTAAGGGGGATTTCGCTATTTTATGCTCGATATCAATAATGGCAATAGGTAGGCACTTGAAATGTTCACAAAATACTCAGTTGTATTTATACGTCTTTAATAATTAATAATAAAATTAAAATAAAATAAATTATTAAGGTGGGCTTCCATACAAAAAAACACATTTTTACCTAATTTTGCTTTTTAATGGTACGGAATCCTTCGTGCTCGAATCCAACTCGCAGTAAGCCGATGTTTTTGTTACTATTAAAGTTATGTAAAGTTAAATGCATATTTAATAAAGACATTGAAAGAAAGTTACTTGAAATCTTTCAAGCAAATTTTGTTGTGCTTAGTGCAAGACAATTTTAACTGTGTGAAATGTATAGTACACTAGCTGTTGCCCGGGACTTCGTCCGCGTGGACTTCAGTTTATAGCGCGCGATGTTAACAAAATTGGTGTCAAAAGCTTTTATAAAAAAAACCCTGGTACCCCTTAAATTAAAACAGCTGTGCAGTGTGCACATAATATTTCATTTTTTTAAATGAAACTTCATATTTTATGCCAAATTTTAAAGCTTATTTAGCCCCCCAATTACACAACTTTACCCATATAAACTATTTATCATTGATAGGTTTAAGGTTACGTCACTGCATAGATAAAGTACTGAGTATTTAATAACGCAGAATAGAAATAACAATCGAAAAATTCGAATCTGAATATAAGATGAAACCACCTCTTATAGAAAGACTTTTGAACAAGCGTCAGCGCGATGTAGAAGACACACGGCGCCATCTTTATGATTTTTTGAAACCAACTTAATTTGAACAAATTTACGCATTTTCACCCCCTTAAAACCCTTTTGTCCAGTAAAAAAAAAGTAGCCTTTGTCCTTTCTCAGGCTTTATACTAACTGTATACAAAATTTCATTACAATCGGTTCGGTAGTTTTGGCGTGAAAGAGAGACAGATAGACAGACAGGCAGAGATACTTTCGCATTTATAATATTAGTATAGATTTCACAGTAATTCCGAATACGTAGTTGTCAATTGATCCTGATGTATCCACAGATAATAAAATTAAAATACTTACTGCAGTCTCGGCAAGATGATGCTGGAGGTTCGGGTGTTGATGTTGTTGTTGTTGTTGGTGGTGGTGGTGTTGTTGAGAATCGGTACCTAAAGTGGAATTGTGGAGGTTTTTGGTACACCTAAATAGAAAAAAAAATTAAGAAATATCTGTTTCGTAATATACTTAGTATATGTTTGTTGTATTTGTACCTCATTTAAAATTAAAAACGAAGCTGGCTGTAGATTATTGTTGTAGTTTTTATGAACTAACTCTATTGGTTTTATAAAGTTTAAAAGTAAATATTTTATCCATTAACTCAGCGGAGTTGACAAAAGTTATAAAACTGTACACAATATGAATTTCAATAAAATATATACGTTTATTAATATTTATAATTAACGATAAAACATTAAATGAAGCAAATAAACCACCAATTTTATTGAACACGTCATTTTAAAAATCAATTAATAATATTTCATATTTAATAGCTAAAAATTATGAGGTGTTTACTGCCAAAAACTGAAATTTAATCTTACCACTGCAAAAGTGTTCCCATCGTCAATAAAGACACAAATTAATAAGCAAATTATGAAGCGTATCATTTTACAATAACGATGTCTGGTGAAGCCGAAACTTTTCGATACACTTAAATCTCTAACACGAGAAGTCCAAAGATTGTGTTACACTAATAAAAGCAGACGATCCCCTCGCTCTTATGGCGAAACGGGTGACTAAAATGTAGCACGTCCTGACTAGTCTGGATTCGGTCCGCTAAGAGGAGAACTTCAAAAAGCAACATTTTAGCCGCCCATCGGCCGATACTGGCTCGTTTATTTGGCAATGACCTCAGATCGTTGAACCCCGATCATACCAGTTTCGTTTATAGCTAATTTAGTACCTATTAATCACATAATACACTATAATTCACGAGTAGATACGCTCCTAAATTCTAATGTTTCCAATAACACAACTTTTGGACACAACTGTAGCAGACAAGATTGATAAAGCCAGAATATTTGAATAATTCATCTTGACAGTAAGTAGACGTTTATAGCCTAATTAGGAATTCCTTATCTTTCTTAATTTCTTTATTTTCCGTTTGAAATGTATAAAATTGTATATTCTTTACATAAACTTACCGAGCGAAAGAAAAAAGTTGTAACCTGTCTTAATATTTTTCCCAATCTGAAATTAAATAAACATTATCAACAAAGCTAAGCTGAGGTTATTTATTGCCGAAGAGTAGCAGCTTACTGATCGAGAATAGCTGTTTAGCTTATCTAAATAAGGTGTGGGCTTCCTTATTGTCGGACTCATTTGAAACTCTAGAGTCTAGAACTCTAAACATTATTAAAACTTAAACCCAATATTGATTTCTGAAATATTTTATGACTTATTTCTTAATTTATCGTAAAATTTTACTGTGAAAATTGTTTCAATGTTTACAAATTTTGGAGAACAGCAGTGAGCGCGTTGATGTCGAAATTAAGACTTTTTTTATACTTTTTTACTCCCACACCGATTTCGGTGACGGTGGCCGTCCCACTGGGTTATGAGAGTAAAGGAAAAGAGAGTGCTCTTGTGTACTGCGCACACACTTGGGCACTATAAAATTACGCCTGGTTTCAATGAAACCGGCCACCGTCACCGAAACCGGTGTGGAAGTTATTATTTTACTCCCACAAAGTTCTACAAGCTGAGAATTTTTTTAGTAACACTTTGATTAATGTTGAATCCAAAATAATTTCTTAGCTATTATAATTCTTAATTACAAAATTTTATCGGGGCAAATATTCAAACTTTTTAGAGAAGAAATTATAGTTATTGCTTTCATTAATAAGTGTCATATGAAGCGATATTTTACCGTTACAAAAACGTTACTCATTCGAGAAAATATTTATAGTACGCTGACGTCTTTGGCTTTTCTGTAGAGTCTGTTCAAAGTTATTTTATTTACCTAGGTGTTTCTATAAGAACTAGAGATCGCCCAATGGTCGAAATTCGACCTTACTTGCAACGACATTAGGACTGCTACCTATATTTTGTAAAAAATATTGACTTCACCATAGTTTTTTTCAATTCTTGTCTCTGGGACTCAGCTGATCTCAGACTGGCCGTTTAAGCATTGTCTAATAGTATCTAAAATTAAATTAAAAAAACAATAATCCATTTTCAATTTGTCAACTTGTTGTCAACAGACTTCAACCATAAATAAAAGAGTATAATTCGTATGTATAGCTTGTCACTCAAAAATCTGTCATTTTTCCTAGTAGTAGTGTCGTAGTGTGTGTAACGTTTTATTTGTTAAAAATATATATGATAAAAGCATGATTATTAGCTCGATGCACTCCTTCACCATAATATAAACTATAACTGGGCGAAATTTCATGCACCTACGTTTCCCCATTTTTCGTAAAAAGGGTTACAAAGTTTTTCTCCCACGTATTAATATATAGATTATCTTTTAAATATTATTGAAATGTAGATTCTAGATCGTAAGAAAAGTTGAGGTAGTCTAAATGTATACTCAAGTGTTCATACGTGGGAGAGCCATGCTTCGGCACGAATGGGCCGGCTCGACCGGAGAAATACCACGTTCTCACAGAAAACCGGCGTGAAACAGCGCTTGCGCTGTGTTTCGCCGAGTGAGTGAGTTTACCGGAGGCCCAATCCCCTACCCTATTCCCTTCCCTTCCCTTTCCTACCCTTCCCTATTACCCTATTTCCTCTTAAAAGGCCAGCAATGCACCTGCAGCTCTTCTGATGCTGCGAGTGTCCATGGGCGACGGAAGTTGCTTTCCATCAGGTGACCCGTTTGCTCGTTGGCCCCCTTATTTCATTAAAAAAAAAGTAAATGATGCTATTCCAAATTACATTAGATTAACAATGTCTGACTTGGACTTGTCGACATTTAGAAAAATGTAGTGCATAACGAATTTACTCAAATATTAAACAGTACTGTAAGTACTAATTGTGATACATTCATACTAATATTTTAAATGCGTATGTCTGACTGTTACCTAGGTTCATGCTTAAGCCACTATTTTTTATAAAATAAGGGGTCAAACGAGCAAACGGGTCACCAGATGGAAAGCAACTATCGTCACCCATGGACACTCGCAACATCAGAAGAGCTGCAGGTAGGCAGGATACAGGCAGGTGCGTTACCTTTATTAAAAAAATACTTAAATTTAAAAAATTTATTAATCGGTTATGATTAATCCTTTATACAGAAATCGAATCTATGATAGGCTATATATTATAAAGAATATATCTATAATAATAAAATACTAGAGTTAACTTTTAATATTATCATTGCGGTAACTCGCCGCCGTCCACATAGTACCTACTAGTAACCACAAAACGCCAACGTCTTGTCTTGTGTTTATTACTAGCTGAGCATTTTGCTCTCAAAGTCAAATAACTGTTATGTTGTTTTCAAATACACGGACAAATGTATTTTATTAATACATCGATCGTGGGAATCGCAGACACAATAGATATTCAATATGTGGCACCCGGGTGCCGCTTGAGAGTTGTTGTTGACAAGACGTTCCGCGGCTCAGCCCGCGAAAATTAGGAATTTCACGGAAACCGTACGTTTTCCCGTAAAAAATAACATTTTCCCCGTAAGAGCGTTTACGGCATTCACGCTCAACTGTACTTTTCAAACTTGAAACAATCATTAGGTTAACCTTTTTAGGTATACATAATATTATCTATCATTTGTATGTGTAATCGTGGTTTTTACCAATTCTCATTGCATTTTGATGTTTATTACGCAGCTGTGTGGATACAAAATATTTGTATGGATATACTTAAAGGGACTAGGCTGTTATCAGGATAGGTCTTCATCGTAAAGTTCTGCTTCAAGACAGTGGCGTGGGAAAACGGGCGAGGAGAATTCAGTACGAAAAGATACCACCTTATAATGTCTCTACTATAATTGTTATTGAGTTTCAACTAATAGAGATTATGAAACAACGAAATAGGTGAAAGCTTTAGCAGGGAAACAAAGACTGGAGCACTGTGGCCCCGTCTTTCTTGAGGCACATGCTGACTGGACACACTAGGCCCTTTTGTCTTACGTCATAACTCATAAGTCTCTTAGCACATACGCTG